>NC_092170.1:32081920-32276351 GCF_045791955.1 Oncorhynchus clarkii lewisi
CAGGAGCATTCTTTGTATTCTTCATGGGGATATAGAGTTGGTAGGTCTACAACAGGAGTATTCTCTGTATTCTTCATGGGGATATGGAGTTGGTAGGTTTACAGCAGGAGCATTCTCTATATTCTTCTTGGAGACATAGAGTTGGTAGGTTTACAGCAGGAGCATTCTCTGTATTCTTCATGGGGACATAGAGTTGGTAGGTTTACAGCAGGAGCATTCTCTGTATTCTTCACGGGGACATAGAGTTGGTAGGTTTACTGCAGGAGCATTCTCTGTATTCTTCATGGGGATATAGAGTTGGTAGGTCTACAACAGGAGCATTCTCTGTATTCTTCATGGGGACATTGAGTTGGTAGGTCTACAACAGGAGCATTCTCTGTATTCTTCATGGGGACATAGAGTTGGTAGGTCTACAACAGGAGCATTCTCTGTATTGTTGGACTGGGTGATGCTCCTGTGTGGTCTCTAGTCCCACCGAGGTTTTCAGCTGCAGCAGTAATTGAAACAAAATTAAATCCAGCCGGCCGCGACCGGGAGACCCATGGGGCGGCGCACAATTGGCCCAGCGCCGTCCAGGTTAGGGGAGGGTTTGGCTGGCAGGGATGACCTTGTCCCATCGTGCACTAGCGCAAGGATGGGATGGCTCATGTTTCTGTAGCAGCCAGTAAGTGGACTTAATGAAGATGAAATTGGCTGAGGCTGGGGCTGGGACTGAGGTTGGGGCTGGGGCTGTGGGTGGGGCTGAGGCTGGGGCTGAGGCTGGGGCTGAGGCTGAGGCTGAGGCTGAGGCTGAGGCTGAGGCTGGGGCTGGGGCTGTGGCTGTGGCTGTGGCTGTGGTTGAGGCTGTGGCTGTGGCTGGGGCTGAGGCTGTGGTTGGGACTGGGGCTGTTGCTGGGGCGGGGGCTGTGGCTGAGGCTGTGGCTGAGGCTGTGGCTGGGGCTGTGGCTGGGGCTGTGGCTGGGGCTGTGGCTGGGGCTGGGGCTGAGGCTGTGGTTGTGGCTGGGGCTGAGTCTGGGGCTGCTCCAGCCACTCTCTTCTCTATCACCCAGATAGACAGATAAATACATACACTGCTCAAAAAATAAAGGGAACACTTAAACAACACAATGTAACTCCAAGTCAATCACACTTCTGTGAAATCAAACTGTCCACTTAGGAAGCAACACTGATTGACAATAAATGTCACATGCTGTTGTGCAAATGGAATAGACAACAGGTGGTAATTATAGGCAATTAGCAAGACACCCCCAATAAAGGAATGGTTCTGCAGGTGTTGACCATAGACCACTTCTCAGTTCCTATGCTTCCTGGCTGATGTTTTGGTCACTTTTGAATGCTGGCGGTGCTTTAACTCTAGTGGTAGCATGAGACGGAGTCTACAACCCACACAAGTGGCTCAGGTAGTGCAGCTCATCCAGGATGGCACATCAATGCGAGCTGTGGCAAGAAGGTTTGCTGTGTCTGTCAGCGTAGTGTCCAGAGCATGAAGGTGCTACCAGGAGACAGGCCAGTACATCATGAGACCTGGAGGAGGCTGTAGGAGGGCAACAACCCAGCAGCAGGACCGCTACCTCTGCCTTTGTGCAAGGAGGAGCAGGAGGAGCACTGCTAGAGCCCTGTGAAATGACCTCCATTAGGCCACAAATGTGCATGTGTCTGCTCAAACGGTCAGAGACAAACTCCATGAGGGTGGTATGAGGGCCCGACGTCCACAGGTGGGGGTTGTGCTTACAGCCCAACACCGTGCAGGACGTTTGGCATTTGCCAGAGAACACCAAGATTGGAAAATTCGCCACTGGCGTCCTGTGCTCTTCACAGATGAAAGCAGGTTCACACTGAGCACGTGACAGATGTGACAGAGTCTGGAGACGCTGTGGAGAACATTCTCCAACATCCTCCAGCATGACCGGTTTGGCAGTGGGTCAGTCATGGTGTGGGCTGGCATTTCTTTGGGGGGCCGCACAGCCCTCCATGTGCTCGCCAGAGGTAGCCTGACTGCCATTAGGTACCGAGATGAGATCCTCAGACCCCTTGTGAGACCATATGCTGGTGCGTTTGGCCCTTGGTTCCTCCTAATGCAAGACAATGCTAGACCTCACGTGGCTGGAGTGTGTCAGCAGTTCCTGCAAGAGGAAGGCATTGATGCTATGGACTGGCCCGCCCGTTCCTCAGACCTGAATCCAATTGAGCACATCTGGGACATCATGTCTCGCTCCATCCACCAACGCCACGTTGCACCACAGACTGTCCAGGGGTTGGCGGATGCTTTAGTCCAGGTCTGGGAGGAGATCCCTCAGGAGACCATCCGCCACCTCATCAGGAGCATGCCCAGGCATTGTAGGGAGGTCATACAGGCACGTGGAGGCCACACACACTACTGAGCCTCATTTTGACTTGTTTTAAGGACATTACATCAAAGCCTGTGGTGTAGTTTTCCACTTTAATTTTGAGTGTGACTCCAAATCCAGATCTCCATGGGTTGATACATTTGATTTCCATTGATAATTTTTGTGTGATTTTGTTGTCAGCACATTCAACTATGTAAAGAAAAGTATTTAATAAGAAGATTTCATTCATTCAGATCTTGGATGTTTTATTTTAGTGTTCCCTTTATTTTTTTGAGCAGTGTATATAAATACTGATAATGTGCATTTGTCACTGAGGCACCTGGGATCAGGAGACTCCAATAATTCACACAGCAGTATTAATAATAATTCAATACCACTTCCCTCATAACCTTTAACAGCAGAGGAATGGAGGGAGGAGGGAGGGAGATATGGAGAAGATGGAGATATGAATTGATTCAGCCCAGTCATTATGGATAGTGACTTGATGGGACGCCTTTTATGTCTTGGTACAGTTACCTGTAACACAGTCCTCTTGGTGTTTTCATCACTCAGTCACCAAAAACTTAATATCTAGTCTGAGCAGCTAAAGGTGTATCCTTTCTTATCCTAGCCCGGGTGCTTTGATAAACTCACTATACAAACAGTTCTCTGACTGCGGATGAAATCATTCCCATGATCTATTTCCCTGGATAGGTGGTCTGTCTGTCTCAGTCCTCCTGCCGGGAGAGATGTGGGATATTCCAGAAAGACCTTTAAACTTCAATGAGAAATGAGGATGAAGGAGAGTGATGAAAATATAACATGGAGGAAAGACATCCAGAACCAGAATAAATATGTTCCCATAAAAGTGTACCTCTCCTCTGTTCCTCTCCTCTCATACTCTCATCTGTTATGTATTTTCCCAGACAAAAGCATATTTGAGGCAGTAGTTCTGACCGATGCCTTGGTGATAATTTGGGATAATAGATAGGAGATGCAGGAGGATGTTGTCCCTCCTTAAAGGAAGATTTAGGAAGAAGAAGCCGGAGACGCTTTACATCTGAAGATGTTTATGTCAACCCTCTGTCCATACATAGAGGTGTGAGAGAAGTTCTCTTTTTCCTTCTTCCTCTGTCTCCTCATGTTGCTCATTAGTCTGTTGCCATCTCTGCACCCTTTCATTTAGGAAGTCTAGTGCTCTGTCATTACCTGGGAGAGAGAGGGAGGGGTAGTCATGCCCCCCTTTTTCTCATACACTTACCCCACAAGGTCATGCCACCAGGGGTCTTTTCACAGTCCCCAAATTCAAGAAAGTGTACAGTATTATATCGAGCCATTATTGCAAGGAACTCCGTTCCATCTCATATTGCTCAAATGAACAGCAAACCTGGTTTCAAAAAACAAATAATGTAACACCTCATGACACAACACCTCTCCCCCATGTGACCTAGATAGTTTGACCTAGATATTGTTTGTAAGGATTGATACGTAGGCTATGTGTGCAGTCTTTAAATGTATGTAGTTCTGTCCTTGAGCTGTTCTTGTCTATTAATGTTCTGTATTATGTCATGTTTCATGTAGAGTAGCTGCTGCTTTCACAAAAGCTAATGGGGATCCTAATAACATACCCGCAATACCAAATTCAACAGATGCAAATGACCACCACACTAACGGAGGGCTTTCTTTCTGCCCTCAGCACCTAGCCCTTTTATCAGCCTATAGAGGGAAACAGACAGGACTGGGAACTCTAATGCCTCATCCTATAGAGGGAAATAGACAGGACTGGGAACTCTAATGCCTCATCCTATAGAGGGAAACAGAACTGTGAGCTCTAATGACTCAGCCTATAGAGGGACACAGAGAACTGTGAGCTCTAATGCCTCATCCTATAGAGGGACACAGAGTACTGTGAGCTCTAATGCCTCATCCTATAGAGGGAAACAGAACACTGTGAGCTCTAATGCCTCAGCCTATAGAGGGAAACAGAACACTGTGAGCTCTAATGCCTCAGCCTATAGAGGGAAACAGAGGACTGTGAACGCTTGGTATTTACGCTCATCACTGCTCTCCCTGAACAGCTCCATAACAGACACTCATTACATGAAAAGACTCCACTCAACCAATACCTTCAGAGTGGAAGGTCACTCATATACAATGTGCAGTATTTAGATAATGTTTTATAAAAATGCATTAATACTTAGTTAATGAAGGAGTAGCGAACATAAGAGTTTTGACTTGTTGATGTTTAAAGGTGAGAGTGCATCTCTGAAAATAGTCTGGTCAATGTGGGTTATTGTTCTCCCCATGCTAACTAGTTCCCCTAGGCCAGAAGGTGATTCAGCTTTGAAGCCAGTGATTATGCATCCATGTCTGTGTAACACAGGCTGAACACTGCATTCTATTTTAAACACTATAGAGGACAAATCGAGGTCAATGGCCATGACATGGACACAGGTTTACATTAGAGCAGCCTGCGTAGCTCTGTGTATAGACTGGTGCCAAAGAGGCATGCTACTGCTGTTTAAACTACATGTTCATGTCTATACTCACTCGGGTCAATCATCAAATGCTTTTTCCTACAGCATGTCCCACTCTTTTTATTATGCTAATTGTGGGTGCTGAGTGAGGGTGTCCACTGCCAACATGCCTATGTGTGTTGTCTCTGTATCTCTATTCTCTACCTTGCTCTAGAATTGAGGGAATAGAAATCTGCTGAAACTGATTTTGACTTTTAACGCTGCAGTTCAAGACAAAGTGATGATAAAGTAATGACATCATATTAAAAGTTGTCAGGGTGAACTTGAATAACGTTGGAAAAAACATTGGCACATTCTAGTGAGAGCTGTGATAGAGATCAGCTTTGTTAACCTTTTAGTTTGGGTGGATTAGCATGGTGAGGTTTCTAGAACATCACCTGCCATGTGGAGGGGTTTCTAGAACCTCACCTGCCATGTGGAGGGGTTTCTAGAACCTCACCTGCCATGTGGAGGGGTTTCTAGAACAACACCTACCATGTAGAGGGGTTTCTAGAACCTCACCTGCCATGTGGAGGGGTTTCTAGAACCTCACCTGCCATGGGGAGTGGTTTCTAGAACCTCACCTGCCATGTGGAGGGGTTTCTAGAACCTCACCTGCCATGTGGAGGGGTTTCTAGAACCTCACCTGCCACGTGGAGGGGTTTCTAGAACAACACCTACCATGTAGAGGGGTTTCTAGAACCTCACCTGCCATGTGGAGGGGTTTCTAGAACAACACCTACCATGTAGAGGGGTTTCTAGAACCCCACCTGCCATGTGGAGGGGTTTCTAGAACCTCACCTGCCATGTGGAGGGGTTTCTAGAACCTCACCTGCCATGTGGAGGGGTTTCTAGAACAACACCTACCATGTAGAGGGGTTTCTAGAACCTCACCTGCCATGTGGAGGGGTTTCTAGAACCTCACCTGCCATGGGGAGTGGTTTCTAGAACATCACCTGCCATGTGGAGGGGTTTCTAGAACCTCACCTGCCATGGGGAGTGGTTTCTAGAACCTCGCCTGCCATGTGGAGTGGTTTCGAGAACCTCACCTGCCATGTGGATGGGGTTTCTAGAACAACAACTGCCATGTGAAGGGTTTCTAGAACCTCACCTGCCATGTGGAGGGGTTTCTAGAACTACACCTACCATGTGGAGGGGTTTCTAGAACTACACCTATCATGTGGAGGGATTTCTAGAAGCTCACCTGCCATGTGGAGGGGTTTCTAGAACCTCACCTGCCATGTGGAGGGGTTTCTAGAACCTCACCTGCCATGAATAGGGGTTTCTAGAACCTCACCTGCCATGTGGAGGGGTTTCTAGAACAACACCTGCCATGTGGAGGGGTTTCTAGAACCTCACCTGCCATGTAGAGGGGTTTCTAGAACTACACATACCATGTGGAGGGGTTTTTAGAACCTCACCTGCCATGTGGAGGGGTTTCTAGAACCTCACCTGCCATGTGGAGGGGTTTCTAGAACCTCACCTGCCATGTTTACGGGTTTCTAGAACCTCACCTGCCATGTGGACGGGTTTCTAGAACAACACCTGCCATGTGGAGGGGTTTCTAGAACAACACCTGCCATGTGGAGTGGTTTCTAGACCTACACCTACCATGAGAAGGGGTTTCTAGAACCTCACCTGCCATGTGGAGGGGTTTCTAGAACCTCACCTGCCACGTGGAGGGGTTTCTAGAACCTCACCTGCCATGTGGAGGGGTTTCTAGAACTACACCTACCATGTAGAGGGGTTTCTAGAACCTCACCTGCCATGTGGAGGGGTTTCTAGAACAACACCTACCATGTAGAGGGATTTCTAGAACCTCACCTGCCATGTGGAGGGGTTTCTAGAACCTCACCTGCCATGGGGAGTGGTTTCTAGAACCTCACCTGCCATGGGGAGTGGTTTCTAGAACCTCACCTGCCATGGGGAGGGGTTTCTAGAACCTCACCTGCCATGTGGAGGGGTTTCTAGAACCTCACCTGCCACGTGGAGGGGTTTCTAGAACAACACCTACCATGTAGAGGGGTTTCTAGAACCTCACCTGCCATGTGGAGGGGTTTCTAGAACAACACCTACCATGTAGAGGGGCTTCTAGAACCCCACCTGCCACGTGGAGGGGTTTCTAGAACCTCACCTGCCATGTGGAGGGGTTTCTAGAACCTCACCTGCCATGTGGAGGTGTTTCTAGAACAACACCTACCATGTAGAGGGGTTTCTAGAACCTCACCTGCCATGTGGAGGGGTTTCTAGAACCTCACCTGCCATGGGGAGTGGTTTCTAGAACCTCACCTGCCATGTGGAGGGGTTTCTAGAACCTCACCTGCCATGTGGAGGGGTTTCTAGAACCTCACCTGCCACGTGGAGGGGTTTCTAGAACCTCACCTGGCATGTGGAGGGGTTTCTAGACCTACACCTACCATGTGGAGGGGTTTTTAGAACCTCACCTGCCATGTGGAGGGGTTTCTAGAACTACACCTACCATGTGGAGGGGTTTTTAGAACCTCACCTGTCATGTGGAGGGGTTTCTAGACCTACACCTACCATGTGGAGGGGTATCTAGAACTACACCTACCATGTGGAGGGGTTTCTAGAACTACACCTACCATGTGGATGGATTTCTAGAAGCTCACCTGCCATGTGGAGGGGTTTCTAGAACCTCACCTGCCATGTGGAGGGGTTTCTAGAACCTCACCTGCCATGTATAGGGGTTTCTAGAACCTCACCTGCCATGTTTACGGGTTTCTAGAACCTCACCTGCCATGTGGACGGGTTTCTAGAACAACACCTGCCATGTGGAGGGGTTTCTAGAACAACACCTGCCATGTGGAGGGGTTTCTAGAACTACACCTACCATGTAGAGGGGTTTCTAGAACCTCACCTGCCATGTAGAGGGGTTTCTAGAACCTCACCTGCCACGTGGAGGGGTTTCTAGAACCTCACCTGCCATGTGGAGGGGTTTCTAGAACCTCACCTGCCACGTGGAGGGGTTTCTAGAACCTCACCTGCCATGTGGAGGGGTTTCTAGAACCTCACCTGCCACGTGGAGGGGTTTCTAGAACCTCACCTGCCACGTAAGGGGTTTCTAGAACCTCACCTGCCATGTGGAGGGGTTTCTAGAACCTCACCTGCCATGTGGAGGGGTTTCTAGACCTACACCTGCCATGTGGAGGGGTTTCTAGAACCTCACCTGCCATGTGGAGGGGTTTCTAGAACCTCACCTGCCATGTGGAGGGGTTTCTAGAACCTCACCTGCCATGTGGAGGGGTTTCTAGACCTACACCTGCCATGTGGAGGGGTTTCTAGAACCTCACCTGCCATGTGGAGGGGTTTCTAGAACCTCACCTGCCATGTGGAGGGGTTTCTAGAACCTCACCTGCCATGTGGAGGGGTTTCTAGAACCTCACCTGGCATGTGGAGGGGTTTATAGAACCTCACCTGCCATGTGGAGGGGTTTCTATAACCTCACCTGCCATGTGGAGGGGTTTCTAGAACCTCACCTTTCATGTGGAGGGGTTTCTAGAACCTCACCTGCCATGTGGAGGGGTTTCTAGAACCTCACCTGGCATGTGGAGGGGTTTCTAGAACCTCACCTTTCATGTGGAGGGGTTTCTAGAACCTCACCTGCCATGTGGAGGGGTTTCTAGAACCTCACCTGGCATGTGGAGGGGTTTCTAGAACCTCACCTACCATGTAGAGGGGTTTCTAGAACAACACCTGCCATGTGGAGGGGTTTCTAGAACCTCACCTGCCATGTGGAGGGGTTTATAGACCTACACCTGCCATGTGGAGGGGTTTCTAGACCTACACCTGCCATGTGGAGGGGTTTCTAGAACTACACCTACCATGTGGAGGGGTTTCTAGACCTACACCTGCCATGTGGAGGGGTTTCTAGAACCTCACCTGCCATGTGGAGGGGTTTCTAGACCTACACCTGCCATGTGGAGGGGTTTCTAGAACTACACCTACCATGTGGAGGGGTTTCTAGACCTACACCTGCCATGTGGAGCGGTTTCTTCTAATTGCTGGTGCAGCCTAAAACAACCAATACTATAATGCTGTCTATATTGGAGGAATAGATTTCTGTGTGTGTGTGTGTGTGTGTGTGTGTGTGTGTGTGTGTGTGTGTGTGTGTGTGTGTGTGAGTGTGTGTGTGTGGTGTGTGTGTGTGTGTGTGTGTGTGTGTGTGTGTGTGTGTGTGTGTGTGTGTGTACTCTCCTGGGGGGGTGATTAGCAAGGGGAACATCAGTCAGGTGTGTGTCGTTAGGCGTTGTAGTGCATGGTGATGTTTTGTGATTAGGCAGCCCCCCCCCCCCCCCCCCACCCCCCCCCACCAACCACTCAGCATGATAAATCCCCATCACCTGCTACTGTTCTCTCTACTGATTGGTCCGACAGAGGCCCTCATTGATCCTGGTGCATGTTCAAAAGTGTTCAACGTTTATTTGTCACAGCTGTAAAACAGTACAGTGACATGCTTTCTCATGATATCTTTCCCAACAATGCAGAATACAAGTTATAATATAGTGGAAGTTAAAATGCAAGTTATATACAAGTCAGTGGCAGTGCCATGATTACAATCTGCAGGGATACTGTAGAGATTGAGTTAGATATGTACTTGATTGAACCTTCACACCATGGGCTCTCTGTTAACTCCCCACAGAGAAGACACGGAAGACATTCTCTCATCTACTCCCCTCCTCTTCCTCTCTGTTCTCTATACCCCCCTCTCCTCTTCTCCCTCTCTCTCTGTTCTCTCTACCCCCTCTCCTCTTCTCCCTCTCTCTCTGTTCTCTCTACCCCCTCTCCTCTTCTCCCTCCCTCTCTCTCTGTTCTCTCTACCTCCTCTCCTCTTCTCCCTCTCTCTCTCTGTTCTCTACCCCCTCTCCTCCCTCTCTCTCTCTGTTCTCTCTACCCCCTCACCTCCCTCTCTCTCTGTTCTCTCTACCGCCCTCTCCTCCTCTCCCTCTCTCACTTTTCTCTCTACCCCCTCTCCTCCTCTCATTTTCTCTACCCCCTCTCCTCCTCTCTCTCTTTCTGTTCTCTCTACCGCCCTCTCCTCCTCTCCCTCTCTCTCTTTTCTCTCTTCCCCCTCTCCTCCTCTCATTTTCTCTACTCCTCCTCCTCTCTCTCTCTCTCTCTCTCTCTCTGTGTTCTCTCTACTCCTCTCCTCCTCTCTCTTGATGTTCTCTCTACCCCATCTCATCCTCTCCCTCTCTCTCTTTTCTCTCTACCCCTCTCCTCCTCTCCCCCTCTCTCTCTCTGTTCTCTCCACCCCACTCCTCCCCGCCTTCATTCTCTCTCATTCTCTCTACTGCCTACTTCCTCTCCCTCTGTTTCAGTGTTTCTCATTCTGCCTGTTTTTGTGTGCTGTTTAGGTGTAATCCTGTGAGTGACGATGAAGGTTGAATTATTACGAGCATGTGTATCTGCATAAAACATCGAATTTGATGATAAATGTCTCCTCAAGCGTTGTCTTGTTTTATCCACAGACAGAGCAATAGCGTTCCCCTCCACCAGAATGAGACTGGCCTAGTTCTTAATGTCCTCTCAGTCTTTGTTGTAATTTTGTATTCATGTTTTCATTTGATATCCCCATTCACACATTGTATAAACCTAGTGCCCCCTGATTTATTATAGGAGCCATCTGTCTGCCTGACAGAATTCAATTCTTTATGCCAGTGACCTAAAACTGAGGAGAGTCTCTTTGGAATATGTTTCATCTGTCTATTTCCCATAGTTTCAGAGGGAATACAGACCATAGTTTCAGAGGGAAATATAGACCATAGTTTCAGAGGGAAACATATACCATAGTGTAGGAGGGAAATATATACGATAGTTTCAGAAGGAAATACAGACCATAGATTCAGAAGGAAATACAGACCATAGTTTCAGAGGGAAATATAGACCATATTTTCAGAGGGAAATATATACGATAGTTTCAGAGGGAAATATAGACCATAGTTTCAGAGGGAAATATATACGATAGTTTCAGAGGGAAATACAGACCATAGTGTAGTTGGGAAATATATACGATAGTTTCAGAGGGAAATACAGACCATAGTGTAGGAGGGAAATATATACGATAGTTTCAGAGGGAAATACAGACCATAGTGTAGGAGGGAAATATGTACGATAGTTTCAGAGGGAAATACAGACCATAGTTTCAGAGGGAAATACAGACCATAGTTTCAGAGGGAAATATAGACCATAGTTTAGGAGGGAAATATAGACCATAGTGTAGGATGGAAATATAGACCATAGTGTAGGAGGGAAATATAGACCATAGTGTAGTTGGGAAATATAGACCATAGTGTAGGAGGGAAATATAGTGTAGGAGGGAAATACAGACCATAGTGTAGGATGGAAATATAGACCATAGTGTAGGAGGGAAATATAGACCATAGTGTAGGAGGGAAATATAGACCATAGTGTAGGAGGGAAATATAGTGGAGGAGGGAAATACAGACCATAGTGTAGGAGGGAAATATAGTGGAGGAGGGAAATACAGAATACAGACCATAGTGTAGTTGGGAAATATAGACCATAGTGTAGGAGGGAAATATAGACCATAGTGTAGGAGGGAAATACAGACCATAGTGTAGGAGGGAAATACAGACCATAGTGTAGGAGGGAAATACAGACCATAGTGTAGGAGGGAAATACAGACCATAGTGTAGGAGGGAAATACAGACCATAGTGTAGGAGGGAAAAATAGACCATAGTGTAGTTGGGAAATATAGACCATAGTGTACCATAGTGTAGGAGGGAAAAATAGACCATAGTGTAGTTGGGAAATATAGACCATAGTGTAGGAGGGAAATACAGACCATAGTGTAGGAGGGAAATACAGACCATAGTGTAGGAGGGAAATACAGACCATAGTGTAGGAGGGAAATACAGACCATAGTGTAGGAGGGAAATACAGACCATAGTGTAGGAGGGAAATATAGACCATAGTGTAGGAGGGAAATACAGACCATAGTGTAGGAGGGAAATACAGACCATAGTGTAGGAGGGAAAAATAGACCATAGTGTAGTTGGGAAATATAGACCATAGTGTAGGAGGGAAATACAGACCATAGTGTAGGAGGGAAATATAGACCATAGTGTAGGAGGGAAATATAGACCATAGTGTAGGAGGGAAAAATAGACCATAGTGTAGTTGGGAAATATAGACCATAGTGTAGGAGGGAAAAATAGACCATAGTGTAGTTGGAAATACAGACCATAGTGTAGGAGGGAAATACAGACCATAGTGTAGGAGGGAAATACAGATCATAGCGTAGGAGGGAAATATAGACCATAGTGTAGGAGACTTATTAGATGTGCTTTAAGGGAAGCTTTAGAGTTGTGTGTTGTTTTGATAGCTCCAACCTAGACATTATAGAGATTAGGAGAGAAAAAGACGGATAGGGTAGAGAGGAAGAGTCGGAGTGGGAGAAAGAGACAGAGAGGGTAGAGAGGAAGAGTAGGAGTGGGAGAAAGAGACAGAGGGGAGAGAGGAAGAGTAGGAGTGGTAGAAAGAGACAGCGAGGGTAGAGAGGAAGAGTAGGAGTGGGAGAAAGAGACAGAGAGGGTAGAGAGGAAGAGTAGGAGTGGGAGAAAGAGACAGAGAGGGTAGAGAGGAAGAGTATGAGTGGTAGAAAGAGACAGGGAGGGTAGAGAGGAAGAGTAGGAGTGGGAGAAAGAGACAGAGAGGAAGAGTAGGAGTGGTAGAAAGAGACAGAGGGTAGAGAGGAAGAGTAGGAGTGGGAGAACGAGACAGAAAGGCTGGAGAGGTCGAGGTAGGAGTGGGAGAAAGAGACAGAGAGGGTAGAGAGGGGGAGGTAGGAGTGGGAGAAAGAGACAGAGAGGGTGGAGAGGGGGAGGTAGGAGTGGGAGAAAGAGACAGAGAGGGTAGAGAGGAAGAGTAGGAGTGGGAGAAAGAGACAGAGGGGAGAGAGGAAGAGTAGGAGTGGTAGAAAGAGACAGCGAGGGTAGAGAGGAAGATTATGAGTGGGAGAAAGAGACAGAGAGGGTAGAGAGGAAGAGGAGGAGTGGTAGAAATAGACAGAGGGTAGAGAGGAAGAGTAGGAGTGGTAGAAAGAGACAGGGAGGGTAGAGAGGAAGAGTAGGAGTGGGAGAAAGAGACAGAGAGGAAGAGTAGGAGTGGTAGAAAGAGACAGAGGGTAGAGAGGAAGAGTAGGAGTGGGAGAAAGAGACAGAGAGGGTAGAGAGTAGAGAGGGGGAGGTAGGAGTGGGAGAAAGAGACAAAGGCTGGAGAGGTCAAGGTAGAAGTGGGAGAAAGAGACAGAGGTTAGAGAGGAAGAGTAGGAGTGGGAGAACAAGACAGAAAGGCTGGAGAGGTCGAGGTAGGAGTGGGAGAAAGAGAGAGGTCAAGGTAGGAGTGGGAGAAAGAGAGAGGGGGAGGTAGGAGTGGGAGAAAGAGAGAGGGGGAGGTAGGAGTGGGAGAAAGAGAGAGGGGGAGGTAGGAGTGGGAGAAAGAGACCTTAGAGGGTGGAGAGGGGGAGGTAGGAGTGGGAGAAAGAGAGAGGGGGAGGTAGGAGTGGGAGAAAGAGACAGAGAGGGTGGAGAGGGGGAGGTAGGAGTGGGAGAAAGAGGGAGAAAGAAAATATAGTGTAGAGAGTTCTTGTGTTCAGTAGAAGTGTGTGTGTGTGACTGTGTGTGTGTGTGTGTGTGTGTGTGTGTGTGTGTGTGTGTGTGTGTGTGTGTGTGTGTGTGTGTGTGTGTGTGTGTGTGTGTGACACACACACTCTAACAAAAATACATATTCCCTCTCTCACACACACTCTAACAAAAATACATATTCCCTCTCTCACACACACTCTAACAAAAATACATATTCCCTCTCTCACACACACGCAGCTCTCACTTCTCTCTCACACCCACATCTCTCACTCACACCCACATCTCTCACTTCTCTCTCTCACACACACATCTCTCACTTCTCTCTCTCTCACACCCACATCTCTCACTTCTCTCTCTCACACCCACATCTCTCACTTCTCTCTCTCTCACACCCACATCTCTCACTTCTCTCTCTCACACACACGCATCTCTCACTTCTCTCTCTCTCACACCCACATCTCTCACTTCTCTCTCTCACACACACGCATCTCTCACTTCTCTCTCTCTCACACCCACATCTCTCACTTCTCTCTCTCACACACACGCATCTCTCACTTCTCTCTCTCACACCCACATCTCTCACTCACACCCACATCTCTCACTTCTCTCTCTCTCACATCCGCATCTCTGACTTCTCTCTCTCTCACACCCGCATCTCTCACTTCTCTCTCTCACACACGCATCTCTCACTTCTCTCTCTCACACCCACATCTCTCACTTCTCTCTCTCTCACACCCACATCTCTGACTTCTCTCTCTCTCACATCCGCATCTCTCACTTCTCTCTCTCTCACACCCGCATCTCTCACTTCTCTCTCTCTCACACCCGCATCTCTCACTTCTCTCTCTCACACCCGCATCTCTCACACCCACATCTCTCACTTCTCTCTCTCACACCCGCATCTCTCACACCCGCATCTCTCACTTCTCTCTCTCACACCCGCATCTCTCACACCCGCATCTCTCACTTCTCTCACTCTCTCACACCCACATCTCTGACTTCTCTCTCTCTCACATCCGCATCTCTGACTTCTCTCTCTCTCACATCCGCATCTCTCACTTCTCTCTCTCTCACATCCTCATCTCTCACTTCTCTCTCTCTCACACCTGCATCTCTCACTTCTCTCTCTCTCACACCCGCATCTCTCACTTCTCTCTCTCACACACCCGCATCTCTCACTTTCTCTCTCTCACACCCACATCTGTCAATTCTCTCTCTCACATCTCTTTTTATCTAAGACTCATACAGTACATAGAAACACTCACTAATATAAATACAGCACAGCTGACAGCGTTTCCTTTACCTAACAAAATTATGCTAATTCCATAGACAGGGCCACCAGCTGACTGGTTGTGTTCTGTGTGTATCAGGCTGTGTCAGTGACTGGTTATATTCTGTGTGTATCAGGCTGTGTCAGTGACTGGTTGTGTTCTGTGTGTATCAGGCTGTGTCAGTGACTGGTTGTATTCTGTGTGTATCAGGCTGTGTCAGTGACTGGTTGTGTTCTGTGTGTATCAGGCTGTGTCAGTGACTGGTTGTATTCTGTGTGTATCAGGCTGTGTCAGTGACTGGTTGTATTCTGTGTGTATCAGGCTGTGTCAGTGACTGGTTGTATTCTGTGTGTATCAGGCTGTGTCAGTGACTGGTTGTGTTCTGTCTGTATCAGGCTGTGTCAGTGACTGGTTGTGTTCTGTGTATATCAGGCTGTGTCAGTGACTGGTTGTGTTCTGTGTGTATCAGGCTGTGTCAGTGACTGGTTGTGTTCTGTGTGTATCAGGCTGTGTCAGTGACTGGTTGTGTTCTGTTTGTGTGTGTAGCAGGTGATAGTGGTACCGGCCTTAGGGACAGAAGTCTGATGACTGCCCTTTCTCCCAATGTATTTTAATCCCCACTCTGATGTAAATTGTACTGCCCCCCTACATGGCCAACTAGACCCTCAGCTCTCCTCCCCTAGCTGATCCTCCCTCTACCCTTGAAGAGGCTGGATAGCCTCTGACCACTGATCTACCACCAAGGCCCTTCCCAGGTCACAGCAGGGCACATCGTGACCTCAGCCTCATTATCCCCAAATGATGATGTGTTAGAGCACGAAGATGAATTAAACATTTTGGCTGTTATTTGATCAAGAGGCTGCCCGCGACACCACCCTCAATACGGACACAGGAAGTGCTGGTGAACAGAGGTCAAAGGTCGCAGTTTAGAGTGTGAAGTGGAACTGCTGCTAATTATTGGCTTGATTTTGGCCTTTGTACTGGGAACCAACTGTGAGGCTGGAGGGACTGAGCAATTTAATATCCTGCATGGTCGCCATGTTTCCTAAATGTTTCCTCATTGTTTTCTTTTATCGGAGAAGAGAGGAGCATTCCTGGAGGACAAAACTGCAGGCTGGGTCTTTGATGCTGATTGGGCATGTCCCTCTATGCCCTGATAGCAGATGATATCTGCCGGCCAGGTTGGAGGAAGGAATGCTGTTATTTTCATAGCATTCAGCTCTGTTGTCTAGTTCCGCCATAGATGGGAGTGGTGTCCTGAAGGAGTGGCTTTTGGAGCAGACACAATTCCGACAGGAGAGGTAGTCCCATCTATTGACGGGTGGGAGAGAGCATATGCACAGAGCCTTGTCTCCATTCCTGTGGTAGACAGAAATTATACAGCCAGACTGAAACCAGAGAATCCACTGTTTAGACAAATCTTGGCTGGGCAACTTGGTGTACTTTGTAGCAGAAATCCTTCAATTTGTCTTGATAAGACATTGAAAAGTCCCCATACATTCCTAGAGTTTGTGAAACAGGCCTAGTCTTTATTGTTTAGAATCAGATACTGTAGGATAGAAGAGATGAATCAGAGGATGGTGATGATAGTTAGGGTGGGACACAGGTGTGGATCACTATAAATATTAACCACTTTCATTTGAAGTGTGTGGTTGTTCTGGGAACTGAAGTGATACGTTGGAGGTGTTCTAACTATATTCTCAGGCAGATGAATGACTAAGGATTTGTCTGATAGTGAATGTTGTTGAGTTTTCTGTCAGTGCCAGGTTGACCACAGGCTACAGTCAGACACAGAATAGTTAGTTAGACAATGAGTCACACTATAAATACTGTACGCCTTTAGTAAAACCTTCATTGCACAAGCAAAATACCTCTCACAAAAACGTTTGAAGAAGTAATTGTACTGAACAAAAATATAAACGCAACATACAACAATTTCAAAGATTTTACTGAGTAAAGTTCCTATAAGGAAATCATTCAATTTAAATAAATAAATTAGGCCCTAATCTATGGATTTCACGACTGGGAATACAGATATGCATCGGTTGGCAACAGATACCTTACCAAAAACAGAAGGGGCGTGGATCAGAAACCAGTCAGTCTCTGGTGTGACCACCATTTGCCTAATGCAGCACGACACATCTCCTCCACAGGCTGTTGATTGTGACCCAGAAATGACCTTAAAATTACCTGGCAACCGCTCTGGTGGACATTCCTGCAGTCAGCAGGCCAATTGCACGCTCCCTCAAAACTTGAGACATCTGTGGCATTGAATTGTGTGACAAAACATTTTAGAGTGGCCTTTTATTGTCCCCAGCAGAAAGTGCACCTGCCTTCTGGCGCCGACAGAGATGGCCGCCTCGCTTCGCGTTCCTAGGAAACTATGCAGTTTTTTGTTTTTTTACGTGTTATTTCTTACATTAGTACCCCAGGTCATCTTAGGTTTCATTACATACAGTCGAGAAGAACTACTGAATATAAGATCAGCATCAACTCACCATCAGTACGACCAAGAATATGTTTTTCGCGACGCGGATCCTGTGTTCTGCCTTACAAACAGGACAACGGAGTGGATCCTATGCAGCGACCCAAAAAAACGACTCCGAAAGAGAGGGAAACGAGGCGGTCTTCTGGTCAGACTCCGGAGACGGGCACAGCGCACACCACTCCCTAGCATTCTTCTTGCCAATGTCCAGTCTCTTGACAACAAGGTTGATGAAATCCGAGCAAGGGTAGCATTCCAGAGGGACATCAGAGACTGTAACGTTCTTTGCTTCACGGAAACGTGGCTTACTGGAGAGACGCAATCCGAAGCGGTGCAGCCAACAGGTTTCTCCACGCATCGCGCAGACAGGAAAAAACATCTTTCTGGTAAAAAGAGGGGCGGGGGCGTATGCCTTATGACTAACGTAACATGGTGCGATGAAAGAAACATACAGGAACTCAAATCCTTCTGTTCACCTGATTTAGAATTCCTCACAATCAAATGTAGACCGCATTATCTACCAAGAGAATTCTCTTCGATTATAATCACAGCGGTATATATCCCCCCCCAAGCAGACACATCGATGGCTCTGAACGAACTTTATTTAACTCTCTGCAAACTGGAAACAATTTATCCGGAGGCTGCATTCATTGTAGCTGGGGATTTTAACAAGGCTAATCTGAAAACAAGACTCCCCAAATTTTATCAGCATATCGATTGCGCAACCAGGGGAGGAAAGACCTTGGACCATTGTTACTCTAACTTCCGCGACGCATATAAGGCCCTGCCCCGCCCCCCTTTCGGAAAAGCTGACCACGACTCCATTTTGTTGATCCCTGCCTACAGACAGAAACTAAAACAAGAGGCTCCCACGCTGAGGTCTGTCCAACGCTGGTCCGACCAAGCTGACTCCACACTCCAAGACTGCTTCCATCACGTGGACTGGGAGATGTTTCGTATTGCGTCAGATAACAACATTGACGAATACGCTGATTCGGTGTGCGAGTTCATTAGAACGTGCGTTGAAGATGTCGTTCCCATAGCAACGATTAAAACATTCCCTAACCAGAAACCGTGGATTGATGGCAGCATTCGTGTGAAACTGAAAGCGCGAACCACTGCTTTTAATCAGGGCAAGGTGTCTGGTAACATGACCGAATACAAACAGTGCAGCTATTCCCTCCGCAAGGCTATCAAACAAGCTAAGCGCCAGTACAGAGACAAAGTAGAATCTCAATTCAACGGCTCAGACACAAGAGGCATGTGGCAGGGTCTACAGTCAATCACGGACTACAGGAAGAAACCCAGCCCAGTCACGGACCAGGATGTCTTGCTCCCAGGCAGACTAAATAACTTTTTTGCCCGCTTTGAGGACAATACAGTGCCACTGACACGGCCTGCAACGAAAACATGCGGTCTCTCCTTCACTGCAGCCGAGGTGAGTAAGACATTTAAACGTGTTAACCCTCGCAAGGCTGCAGGCCCAGATGGCATCCCCAGCCGCGCCCTCAGAGCATGCGCAGACCAGCTGGCCGGTGTGTTTACGGACATATTCAATCAATCCCTATACCAGTCTGCTGTTCCCACATGCTTCAAGAGGGCCACCATTGTTCCTGTTCCCAAGAAAGCTAAGGTAACTGAGCTAAATGACTACCGCCCCGTAGCACTCACATCCGTCATCATGAAGTGCTTTGAGAGACTAGTCAAGGACCATATCACCTCCACCCTACCTGACACCCTAGACCCACTCCAATTTGCTTACCGCCCAAATAGGTCCACAGACGATGCAATCTCAACCACACTGCACACTGCCCTAACCCATCTGGACAAGAGGAATACCTATGTGAGAATGCTGTTCATCGACTACAGCTCGGCATTCAACACCATAGTACCCTCCAAGCTCGTCATCAAGCTCGAGACCCTGGGTCTCGACCCCGCCCTGTGCAACTGGGTACTGGACTTCCTGACGGGCCGCCCCCAGGTGGTGAGGGTAGGCAACAACATCTCCTCCCCGCTGATCCTCAACACTGGGGCCCCACAAGGTTGCGTTCTGAGCCCTCTCCTGTACTCCCTGTTCACCCACGACTGCGTGGCCACGCACGCCTCCAACTCAATCATCAAGTTTGCGGACGACACAACAGTGGTAGGCTTGATTACCAACAACGATGAGACGGCCTACAGGGAGGAGGTGAGGGCCCTCGGAGTGTGGTGTCAGGAAAACAACCTCACACTCAACGTCAACAAAACTAAGGAGATGATTGTGGACTTCAGGAAACAGCAGAGGGAACACCCCCCTATCCACATCGATGGAACAGTAGTGGAGAGGGTAGCAAGTTTTAAGTTCCTCGGCATACACATCACAGACAAACTGAATTGGTCCACTCACACAGACAGCATCGTGAAGAAGGCGCAGCAGCGCCTCTTCAACCTCAGGAGGCTGAAGAAATTCGGCTTGTCACCAAAAGCACTCACAAACTTCTACAGATGCACAATCGAGAGCATCCTGGCGGGCTGTATCACCGCCTGGTATGGCAACTGCACCGCCCTCAACCGTAAGGCTCTCCAGAGGGTAGTGAGGTCTGCACAACGCATCACCGGGGGCAAACTACCTGCCCTCCAGGACACCTACACCACCCGATGTCACAGGAAGGCCATAAAGATCATCAAGGACATCAACCACCCGAGCCACTGCCTGTTCACCCCGCTATCATCCAGAAGGCGAGGTCAGTACAGGTGCATCAAAGCTGGGACCGAGAGACTGAAAAACAGCTTCTATCTCAAGGCCATCAGACTGTTAAACAGCCACCACTAACACTGAGTGGCTGCTGCCAACACACTGACACTGACTCAACTCCAGCCACTTTAATAATGGGAATTGATGGGAAATGATGTAAATATATCACTAGCCACTTTAAACAATGCTACCTTATATAAATGTTACTTACCCTACATTATTCATCTCATACGCATACGTATATACTGTACTCTATATCATCGACGGTATCCTTATGTAATACATGTATCACTAGCCACTTTATACTATACTATGCCACTTTGTTTACATACTCATCCCATTTGTACATACTGTACCCGATACCATCTACTGTATCTTGCCTATGCTGCTCTGTACCATCACTCATTCATATATCCTTATGTACATATTCTTTATCCCCTTACACTGTGTACAAGACAGTAGTTTTGGAATTGTTAGTTAGATTACTTGTTATTACTGCATTGTCGGAACTAGAAGCACAAGCATTTCGCTACACTCGCATTAACATCTGCTAACCATGTGTATGTGACAAATAAAATTTGATTTGATTTGATTTGATTTGATTTGATTTGTCATGCTCATGCTGTTTAATCAGATTATTAATATGCCCCACCTGTCAGGTGGATGGATTATCTTGACAATGGGAAAATGCTTCCTAATAGGGATGTAAACTATTTTGTGCATTTGTTGTTGTTGTTGAGAAATAAGCTTTTTGTGCGTATGGAACATTTCATTCTGCAATGTTTTATTTCAGCTCATGAACCATGGGACCAACACTTTACGTGTTGCATTTATATTTCTGTTCAGTGTAGATATTTAGCTTTTAAAAACCTACCATATCTGTCATAACTTGATTCAAAATGACCAGCAACTCTTGATGGATATCTGGATAACAAAACAACTGTCAACCTGAACAATTAGTGGAGGTGAGAAAGTATAAACAATATATTTAGTTAGATAGTTGGGATGGAGGATTCATAATTGGTGCTCCAACCAAAATGTAACATATTAATCTTGAATTTAATATTATACAGTTTAAGTCGGAGGTTTACATACACTAGCCAAATACATTTAAACTCAGTTTTTCACAATTCCTGACATTTAATCCTAGTAAACATTCCCTGTCTTAGGTCAGTTAGGATCACCACTTTATTTTAAGAATGTGAAATGTCAGAATAATAGTAGAGAGAATTATTTATTTCAGCTTTCAATTCTTTCATCACATTCCCAGTGGGTCAGACGTTCACATACACTCAATTAATATTTGGTAGCATTTCCTTTAAATTGTTTAACTTGGGTCAAACCAAGTAGCGGGTAGCCTTCCACAAGCTTCCCACAATAAGTTGGGTGAATTTTGGCCCATTATTCCTGACAGAGCTGGTGTAACTGAGTCAGGTTTGTAGGCCTCCTTGTTCGCACACTCTTTTTCGGTTCTGCCCACAAATTTTCTATGGGATTGAGGTCAGGGCTTTGTGATGGCCACTCTAATACCTTGATTTTGTTGTCCTTAAACCATTTTGCCACATCTTTGGAAGTATGCTTGGGGTCAATGTCCATTTGGAAGACCCATTTGCGACCAAGCTTTAACTTCTTGACTGATGTCTTGAGATGTTATTTCAATATATCCACATGATTTTCCTCCCTCATGACGCCATCTATTTTTTTAAGTGCACCAGTCCCTCCTGCAGCAAAGCAGCCCCAGAACTTGATGCTGCTACCCCCATGCTTCACGTTTGGGATGGTGTTCTTCGGCTTGCAAGCCTCCCCTTTTTTCCTCCAAACATAACGATGGTCATTATGGCCAAACAGTTCTATTTTTGTATTCATCAGACCAAAGTACAATCTTTGTCCCCATGTGCAGCTGCAAACCGTAGTCTGGCTTTTTTTAATGGCGATATTGGAGCAGTGGCTTCTTCCTTGCAGAGCGGCCTTTCAGGTTATGTCGAAATAAGACTTGTTTTACTGTGGATATAGATATGTTGTACCTGTTTCCTCCAGCATATTCACAAGGTCCTTTGCTGTTGTTCTGGGATTGATTTGCACTTTTCGCACCAATGAACGTTCATCTCTAGGAGACAGAACGCATCTCCATCCTGAGCGATATGACGGCTGTGTGGTCCCATGGTGTTTATACTTGCATACTATTGTTTGTACAGATGAACGTGGTACCTTCAGGCCTTTGGAAATTGCTCCCAAGGATGAATTAAGACTTGTGCAGGTCTACAATTTTTTTTCTGAAGTCTTGGCTGATTTCTTTTGATTTTTCCCATGATGTCAAGCAAAGAGTCACTGAGTTTGAAGCTAGGCCTTGAAGTACAAAGTAAATGTCCTAACCTACTTGCCAAAACTACAGTTTGTTAACAAGACATTTGTGGAGTGGTTGAAAAACGAGTTTTGACTCCAACCTAAGTGTATGTAAACTTCCGACTTCAACTGTATCTGATGCACTAGAAGGCTTGAATTACAACACCCGTTCTCTGTGTCACATCAGAGGGGATGAAGTGCTTTAGAGGGAGAGGTTGACTTGACTCCAGCTCAATGAAAAGCAGACTTTGGCCTTCTATTGGTCTGTGTTTACCACTGAATATAATCTTAAGTTATTTTGACAAGTGTCTTTAGAGAGCAGGATAAGTATAGTCAACCTCACAGTAAATTGCTTTAAACCTCACCAATATTTTCAAAGGCATAGAGAGCTATTGTAGGATGGATACATTTAATTCTTTATTAAGTAATATCCCATTAAGTGTAATTCAGTCTCGGGTTTCTGGGATGGTTATAATTATCATCAATCCTTTAAGCTCGCTGTCAACACAGCTTGTCAGATGATACTCGTTATACAGTATTCTTTATGTCCTTCAACTCCTGAAATAGTCTCTCCTGAGTACCAATGGGAAGGGTTGATTTGGATAACAGTGGGAGGGCATTGGTAACGCTGTCTGTTGAAGTCTATTGACATGAGGCTTGGTGGTGTGGCTGGCTGGGCACTAGTGAGACAGGATGTGAACCCTTCCCATCCATATCTGTCTGTCTGTCTGTCTATTTCTGTCTGTCTGTCTGTCTGTCTGTCTCTTTCTTCCTGTCTGTCTGTCTGTCTGTCTGTCTGTCTGTCTGTCTGTCTGTCTGTCTGTCTGTCTGTCTCTTTATTCCTGTCTGTCTGTCTGTCTGTCTGTCTGTCTGTCTGTCTGTCTGTCTGTCTGTCTGTCTGTCTCTTTATTCCTGTCTGTCTGTCTGTCTGTCTGTCTGTCTGTCTGTCTGTCTGTCTGTCTCTTTCTTCATGTCTGTCTGTCTGTCTGTCTGTCTGTCTGTCTGTCTGTCTGTCTCTTTCTTCCTGTCTGCCTATCTCTGTCTGTCTGTCTGTCTGTCTGTCTGTCTGTCTGTCTGTCTCTTTCTTCCTGTCTGCCTATCTCTGTCTGTCTGTCTGTCTGTCCATCTGTCTGTCTGTCTGTCTGTCTGTCTGTCTGTCTGTCTGTCTGTCTGTCTGTCTGTCTCTTTCTTCCTGTCTGCCTATCTCTGTCTGTCTGTCTGTCTGTCTGTCTGTCTGTCTGTCTGTCTCTCTGTTTTGGGTATACCAGGCCTGTGGCATGGTTCTCTCCCTGACTCCATTCTGCTCCAGACTCTAATTGGACCAGTGTTAAGCTATGGTACTCCCTCCCTGCTTCTCTCCCTGCTTCCCTCTCTTCCTCTCACCTCGCCTGGATAATTGGCTGCTCTCTCCCACCCCCTCCCTGGTCTTTCTGCTCCCCCACTGCATTCCCAACACTTCCCAACCCAGCCAGAATCAGCCCATGGAGCTTGTTTTGACCGCTGGATCAAAGGGAATAGACTATCCCAGACAGACAAGACTAACACTGCTCCACGCTCTCACACAGACACATAGTACACACATAAAACCAAGAATGAGATGTGTTTTTATTGTCAATATATGGGCCTCTCCAAAGCTACTCCATCTCCTTCCTGTGCAGCCAACCTCCTGCAGAAAGAAAGACACCTATGTAGCTCCCACCTTTAATTCATAGAGTTCAGGGGAATCCTTTTGGGGGAGGCTTCCCTGGAATGATTCTTTATGGGGTTCCATTTCAAAATATTCTGTGTATCAACGCCCACCATGTCCCTTAATAATGCATGCTCCACATTGGTCTCCTCCACTGTGGGGAGCACAGGATTCATCCGTCACCCCACAGAAAGAAGGGAGGGGGAAAAAATGAAGAATGGTGGAGGGAGGGAGAGAAGGAAGGAGAGGGAGGAGGGATGGTGTAACCAGAGCACAGACCTAACCCTGACTGTCAGGGTCTAAGGAGAGAGGTGGAGGGAGGGTTAGAAGGAAGGAGAGGGAGGAGGGATTGGGGCGAGGCAGTTTGACAGTGAGGAGGGAGCCCCTCCCCCTGCCCTGGCTAGTAGCCTGCCATAAAGGAGCATTCCAGTTGACCTTTGGGGAAGGCCCATTGGCTCTAGACTGAGTGATGGTGTCAGCTGCCAGTGTAGAACACCTGTATTAGGAATGCCTGGCATGCTTGGGTCTCTTCTAATTATGAAGAATACAAAACAAGGGACAGGTGAGTTGAGCTGAGGCTGCAACCACACTACTATACAGGAATCCTCACTCACATGACACAACCACACTATACTATACAGGATTCCTCACTCACATCACACAACCACACTATACTATACAGGATTCCTCACTCACAGCCACCTCTCTGTGGGGCCCAGCGCCTGACCTGTCACGTCTCACACACATTCACACAACCACACACACAGCTCAGTCGCATTCCGTGCGTGTGTTGCATCTACACCAGTCTGATTTCCTTCCGTCATGGTTGGCCTACCACAGACGCCCATCCATTGAGATATATTGTTGGCTTTCTTTACAGTCATGTGCCACTGATGGCTGTTTTGTTAATAGTTTTTTATATTCCCATATTTAAAATAAAAACATTTCAAATGTCTTCTAGGGTTAGGGTTAGCAGCTAGAGTAGTGAATGCAACACTGTTGTTAGCTAAGTGTAGTAAGAACAGTAAGCAGCCTAAGGCCTCATTGTTGAAGTATAGTAATTAACACCACTTAACTTACACTAACTGAGGTGGGGCTCAAACTGTCTCTGGAGTCTGTCTAACAAGCAGCCGAGGACAAGCCAAGACCCAGAAACCAAAGACAAATAACCCAACATTTGCTGCTCTCTAAAAACGGCCACTGACACAAGCCATCTGTGTGCAATTTAGCCAGGCTGTGTTGCCATCCCATTCCCTGTCAGCACAGCCCTGTGTTACACAGCTACCTTACGGAGGGTGAGAGGGGGAAGCATGGGGAGAGAGGGAGAGTGGGGTGGGGTGGCGGGGACGGAGGACAGAGGACAGAGATTTGCTCACTGAGAGACAGAGGTCAACAGCGGAACACAAACAGGCCTTTATTTCCTGACTGGA
Source organism: Oncorhynchus clarkii lewisi (assembly GCF_045791955.1). Classification (NCBI taxonomy): domain Eukaryota; kingdom Metazoa; phylum Chordata; class Actinopteri; order Salmoniformes; family Salmonidae; genus Oncorhynchus; species Oncorhynchus clarkii. The sequence continues at coordinate 32,107,342 of NC_092170.1, forward strand.
GCTGTGAGGGAGTGAGACAGCCACTGGTCACGGTTTGGCGCCACTGGTCATGTTCTCCACACGTCCTTAGAGAGACGATGAACCAAGGACCCAGCCTTTGGCTCAAAACACCTCCACATCCTACCCTGTGTGACTATATATCCAGGACAGCAGAGCAGCGTCACCTCACTGTGTTGGTGTCACCAATCCTTTTAGATATCTTGTATTGTAATTTGCACTACACTATGTGTTAGACGTAGATATTGTGTGCATGTACTGATATGTAGACTATGTGTGGCGGTTTAAATGTATTTCAGTAACGACGAAACATCCTCCATGTATCTAGAGGCATCCAAGCATGTCACAGCTACCAGTCAAAACAGTTCTATTTAGGATGGAGGCCATGTTGCACTGCACCACTTCCTATGGACCATGTCATTATGGAGAGGCTGAGGGGAATATTCCTCATCTCCACACCAGAATAGATAAAACCCTATCCATTAAGCTTCTCTGTGTGTGTGTGTGTGTGTGTGTGTGTGTGTGTGTGTGTGTGTGTGTGTGTGTGTGTGTGTGTGTGTGTGTGTGTGTGTGTGTGTGTGTGTGTGTGTGTGTGTGTGTGTGTGTGTGTGTGTGATGGTATTGTAGAAATATCTGGCGTCTAGATGAGAAAGGGAGACTGATTCCTCTCCCCTGAATGGAATGTCTTTGTGGCCCAGTAACCTTGAGTCTAATGGATAGGGTCAATCTGAAATGAGGGGGGGATTTGTAATAATGAGGAATGGAATAGAGAATTAAGGACTGAAGGATGTTAATCATTCTCTCATGATATGGAGGAGCAGAGGAGGGGATGGAGGGGGTGAGAGGCAGGTGATTATTCAGGATTTACAGGTAGTGATGTGTTCTTATGTGTTCTCTCCCTCCCTTTTTCTCTCTCTCTCTTTTCTCCCCCCCCCCCCCCCCCCCCCCACACACACACACACACACGTGTGCAAACATGAAACGGATTTGTCCCTTTAGCTAGGAAAGGCCTTTGTTGGAATTTCACAATTTTAGACAGTAAATACTAATGAGCTGTCTTGTACATTCTGTGTTTATCCAACTGAACGGTATGTTGCCTTGGGTTGTTTTTTAATGGTTGTATTGATGCTGTCTCTATTATTTCTGAGAGAAATAGATGAAGAATCACAGACAGAGCAGGGGAAGAAAAATGAGTCACACACAAGGGCCAGGTGTGTGGCCAATCAATGTCATGGTTTTTGGTTTTGCAAGGCTGCCTGCTGAAGGAGAATAGGTTAACAGCCTTAATTCATTTTAGGACACACACGCAGACACACACACACATACAGACAAATGCCACACACACACACACACACACACACACACACACACACACACACACACACACACACACACACACACACACACACACACACACACACACACACACACACACACACACACACACACACACACACACACAAAACCTATTACAAGCCATTGAACACAATGGAGACAAATAGGCGATGTGATGGGGCATCTCTTGGTAACCCCCAGTGCTTCAAGGACTCCTTTAACCTTTTTCATTCATCACCAGGTGAGCTGTAAAGAAAGCCCTTCTCTCGTCTCTCAGACACAGGTCAGATTTATCCCAGTCTCTCTGCAGCTTGTTAACTTCACTAGAGGTCATGACGGCTGCAGACAGAGATAGAGGGATAGAAAGAAAACCGTTATGAAGGATAAACTAAGGGCCTCGCTCCACTGCCCATGTACAGTATAGACAGGTGAGTGAACAGTCAGCAGGAAGGGGGATCTCTGTTTCATCACCAACTCTAGCACAATGTATCATACAGAACAGCAGTATCGTTACCATTGTTTAAACCAGAGGGAGAACAGCCACTTCAGACTGAGGCTTCCACAAAGGTCCTACTGTGTATTTGGGTTTACTGTAATGTCCTCCTTACTCAGGTAGGGCTTGTACATGTCATACTGTGTATTTGGGTTTAATGCAATGTCCACCTTACTCAGGTAGGGTTTGTACATGTCATACTGTGTATTTGGGTTTACTGTAATGTCCTCCTTACTCAGGTAGGGCTTGTACATGTCATACTGTCTATTTGGGTTTACTGTTTGGGTAGGGCTTGTACATGTCATACTGTGTATTTGGGTTTACTGTAATGTCCTCCTTACTCAGGTAGGGCTTGTACATGTCATACTGTGTATTTGGGTTTACTGTAATGTCCTCCTTACTCAGGTAGGGCTTGTACATGTCATACTGTGTATTTGGGTTTACTGTAATGTCCTCCTTACTCAGGTAGGGCTTGGACAGTCTTGTCTGATAAGCACAGTAAGGACACATAACACTGGCTGTTATTCTTCACTAGAGAATGAAGAGAGATGTCAAGGCTGTTGTTCTTCACTAGAGAATAAAGAGAGATGTCAAGGCTGTTATTCTTCACTAGAGAAGAAGAGAGATGTCAAGGCTGTTATTCTTCACTAGAGAATGAAGAGATGTCAAGGCTGTTGTTCTTCACTAGAGAATGAAGAGAGATGTCAAGGCTGTTATTCTTCACTAGAGAATGAAGAGAGATGTCAAGGCTGTTATTCTTCACTAGAGAATGAAGAGAGATGTCAAGGCTGTTATTCTTCACTAGAGAATGAAGAGAGATGTCAAGGCTGTTGTTCTTCACTAGAAAATGAAGAGATATGTCAAGGCTGTTGTTCTTCACTAGAGAATGAAGAGAGATGTCAAGGCTGTTGTTCTTCACTAGAGAATGAAGAGAGATGTCAAGGCTGTTGTTCTTCACTAGAGAATGAAGAGAGATGTCAAGGCTGTTATTCTTCACCTGAGAATGAAGAGAGATGTCAAGGCTGTTATTCTTCACTAGAGAATGAAGAGAGATGTCAAGGCTGTTGTTCTTCACTAGAGAATGAAGAGAGATGTCAAGGCTGTTGTTCTTCACTAGAGAATGAAGAGAGATGTCAAGGCTGTTGTTCTTCACTAGAGAATGAAGAGAGATGTCAAGGCTGTTGTTCTTCACTAGAGAATGAAGAGAGATGTCAAGGCTGTTATTCTTCACTAGAGAATAAAGAGATATGTCAAGGCTGTTATTCTTCACCTGAGAATGAAGAGAGATGTCAAGGCTGTTATTCTTCACTAGAGAATGAAGAGAGATGTCAAGGCTGTTATTCTTCACTAGAGAATGAAGAGAGATGTCAAGGCTGTTGTTCTTCACTAGAGAATGAAGAGAGATGTCAAGGCTGTTGTTCTTCACTAGAGAATGAAGAGAGGTGTCAAGGCTGTTATTCCTTCCTTCTGTTAGATTAGATTATTTCCCCCCTTTTTCTGACGTTTGACGTTGAGCTCGATTGACCTTGTCTATAGGTCTTTAGACATGACTTCTATAGTATATTGGTCAACACCCAGGTGATGTGGATAAAGAGCCATAGAGTAACACTTTGCCTTGTCTTGTATTTGTACTTACAGCACAGCCTCCATTGTATCTCCCACACAGTTGTAGATTTGACACAGATTTGCAGTATTCGGTGTCCTCCAGCAGCATTGCAGTGTCTGCTTTACAAAGACCTTGGAATTAGAATATGTATGAACTCATGGGATCTCATTACCACAGATACGGAACACTGTTTCAGCTCCTGAATTTCTTGAAGGAGATCTTTGGGGGGTTAAAATGTGTGACTGTGCATGTATATTGAATGAGCTTGTGGGATACATGTGCTTGACTGTATGTGGCGTGCGTCTCACATACGTAGATACAGCCATCAACTCTCTAGTGGTCTGTGTTGAGTCAGCCAATGGTGTTGTTTGGTGATGCAGTGATGAGTGTGTGTGATCTACAGAGGAACATTGTGTCTCCTTTTTGATGCATCTTACTGAACTACTATCATTACCTTTCACATGTCCTAGGAAACCTGTATTGATTGACAGGCGCCATCTGAATGGCACATCCCTCTCTTCTATAAATAAAGCACACTACTCAAGACTATGTACAAAATGTATTGATCCTCTCAACAAAATACTCTATGAACAGTTACTGAACGTAGCCGTTGAGATAACGAGAGTAACATAACCGGATATATCCAATTACCGTTAGGCATGGTTCTCTGAATGGCGTTAATCCATAGGCCTTAATACACACAGAGACACCTAACATTCACATTCAATAAGAATTCCTCTTTCCTTAATGGAGCCAATTACTATCTGAAATGCCTGCGCTGCATGGCGAGCTCATTAAAATTGTAATTCTGTTGTTTTTCATATAGCAGCTCTCTCTATAATGAATTGCTGGGTAGAATTTTTGAAGACAAATTGCGGCTCACGTTGGTAGATTATTTTTATGTAGGGTGTAGGGGGGTTGTCATGTCTGAGTAGGTGGGGGGTAGACTCAGTATATAATTGGGCAGTCTCATCCATGACTGGCTCTAGTTGGACTAGTTTGGTTCATTAATGAGCAGTGTGAGGGGTTTTCCCTACGGGGGTAATGAGGAACTGTGTCAGTGTGTTAAAGTGATACTGAAATGACTGTACCCACCACAGGAGGCTGGGAGAACGATTTTTAATAATGGCTGGAATGGAGTGAATGGAATGGTATTAAACACATGGAAACCATGTGCTTAATGTGTCTATTGACACATTAATGTGTCAGTCTATTGATACCATTCCAGACATTACTATAAGCCCGTCCTCCTCAATTACGGTGCCACCTGACGCCTGTCGTACCCACCCAACCCAACCTTCCATAGGGGATGACAAGTTTCACCAATGAGCATTGTTGATGATTCTTTACTGGAGAACACCCTGGAGAACACCCTGGAGAACACCCTGGATTGCACTGTGTGTGTGGCATCTGTTTAAACCTAGACAGAAGTCTCTCTAGGCCAGGGGTCTCTAACCTTTTCATGAGAGCTACTTTTAAAAACTAACATAAGCCACTCATTTTTCTTCTAACTTTCAACTTGCCACATTCTTCCCTTCTCCCCTTCAACTCTTCCCCAAGTCTTTAGAGAGAAAGTAGTGCACTATGTTTTCTGTCAATATACCTGGTCAAATAATGGTTCATAAACACCTCTATAAAAATGTATTTATTTTTCTCCAAAATGATGTTTTATATTTTCCCAAATTATGTTTCATTGTTTTAGATTTTCTTTGTTTTTCACTTTCAAAATTATAATTGTTCACAGTTGCCTAAATCACATCAGGAGGCCATTTTAGATGTTTTCCTTGTAGCGATTGAGGAATTTGGCATCTAATGTGACGGTCTAGCGATGGTTCTGTACCGCTGTTACTCATTTCATCCCAAAGTTAGCAAATAACAAATCATAGCTACAGTGGCTTGATTTACACCACATGCCTACCACTTTGAAGATGCAAAATATTTTTTATTGTAAAACAAACAAGAAACTGAAAACTTGAGTGTGCATAACTATTCACCCCCCCAAAGTCAATACTTTGTAAAGCCACCTTTTGCAGCAATTACAGCTGCAAGTCTCTTGGGGGTATGTCTCTATAAGCTTGGCACATCTAGCCAATGGGATTTTTGCCCATTCGTCAAGGCAAAACTGCTCCAGCTCCTGCAAGTTGGATGGGTTCTGTTGGTGTACAGCAATCTTTAAGTCATAGCACAGATTCTCAGCTGGTTTGAGGTCTGGGCTTTGACTAGGCCATTCCAAGACATTTAAATGTTTCACCTAAAAGCACTCGAGTGTTGCCTTAGCAGTATGCTTAGGGTCATTGTCCTGCTGGAAGGTAAACCTCCGCTCCAGTCTCAAATCTCTGGAAGACTGAAACAGGTTTCCCTCAAGAATTTCCATGCATTTAGCGTCATCCATCATTCCTTCAATTCTGACTAGTTTCCCAGTCCTTGCCAGTGAAAAACATCCCCACAGCATGATGCTGCCACCACCATGCTTCACTGTGGGGATGATCTTCTCAGGAAGATGAGAGCTGTTGGGTTTGAGCCAGACATAGCGTTTTCCTTGATGGCCAAAAAGGTACATTTTAGTCTCACCTGAACAGTGTAAATTCTTCCATATGTTTGGGGAGTCTCCCACGTGCCTTTTGGCCAATACCAAATGTGTTTACTTATTTTTTTCTTTAAGCAATGGCTTTTTTCTGGCCACTCTTCTGTAAAGCCCAGCTCTGTGGAGTGTACGGCTTAAAGTGGTCCTATGGACAGATACTCCAATCTCCGCTGTGGAGCTTTGCAGCTTCTTCAGGGTTATCTTCGGTCTCTTTGTTGCCTTTCTGATTAATGCCCTCCTTGCCTGGTCTGTGAGTTTTGGTGGGCGGCACTCTCTTGGCAGGTTTGTTGTGGTGACATATTCTTTCCATTTTTTAATAATGGTGCTCCGTGGGATGTCAAAGTTTCTGATACTTTTTTATAACCCAACCCTGATCTGTACTTCTCCACAATTTTGTTCCTGACCTGTTTGGAGAGCTCCTTGGTCTTCATGGTGCCACTTGCTTGATGGTGCCCCTTGCTTAGTGATGTTGCAGGCTTTGAGGCCTTTCAGAACAGGTGTATATATACTGAGATCATGTGACAGATCATGTGATACTTAGATTGCACAGAGGTGGGCTATCTTTAACTAATTTTGTGACTTCTGAAGGTAATAGGTTGCACCAGATCTTATTTAGGGGCTTCATATCAAAGGGGGTGAATACATAATCACACACAACTTTTCTGTTTTTAATTATTATTATTTTTGAAACAAGTTATTTTTTTCATTTCACTTCACCAATTTGGACTATTTTGTGTATGTCCATTACATGAAATACAAATCCATTTAAATTCCAGGTTGTAATGCAACAAAATAGGAAAAATGCCAAGGGGGATGAATACTTTTGCAGGGCACTGTACAAATGATATGCTTACTCATGATATACTTCTGCCAGGTAAGACTACTTTGCAGTTGACATTTAATTGGTATTTCTGTCAAACTACAAGACTGTTGTCACATCAACTGGATTCAAACCGAATGATAGACAAACGCACCACACAGACAGACAGAGGCAATATTGCTGGAAATTAATTGGCAGATGTGTTGGGTCTGGATTTTTAAGCCAATAGTGGCTAACCAGGGGTAGGACAATGTCAACGTTGCATTGATTAGATAGTAGCTGGAAGCTTGCGGTGTCTGATACTTGTGCCTGATACTTGTGAGATTTGTTTATGGCATTTTGCCATGGAAAAACTTTAAATTGCATGTACTTACAGAATTGTTTAGAAAGCTACTCGGAGGTGGGCTTCAAGCTACTTGTAGCTTCTGATCGACCTGTTGGAGACCACTGATATAGACAGTATATCGATAATAGATGACAATATACAAACAGTTGATATAGACAGTCTTCTGAGGCCTTCGGTTAGGAAATCTGATCAGAACCACTGGACTCTCTCCGGAATATTCCTCCTGGTCCATTCACAGAGATCAAGTATCTCTCTCTTCTGGTCTTTGAGCAGTCTCATGTTCTAGTCCTGTCTCCCTGACATCCCCTATTCTGGTTAACACACTGACCCGAGACAGGACACTGACCCGACAGACAGACAGCTTCTCCAGGGACCAGAACTGGGGAGGGGGGGGGGGGGTAGTGCATTCCTGGGAGGAGGGGAGGAGGATTGAATGACACAGGAGAACAGGGGGTCGCTGGTGACACGGCGAGTCCCTGCGATCAGGTTGTGCTCCTGAACAGCAAAGCTGAACTGTCTGGGAGCAACAATGGCATTTTCATCTGTCTGGCGCAGCAAGCTGGTAGAGAGATCCTGGTCCTTCCCCAGGTCTGGTGCCTGGTGATGGCTGGCTGGCTAAGAGTTCCCTGGAATGTCTTTAATGTAACACAGCCCAGCTCTCATCTGATACTTCACTCTTCTCCTCTTTGAGGGAGGTTACACAAAACAAAGTTTATCGTTACACCAATTAAAGTGGCACAGGACTCTTTCCTGAGATTGCCTCTTGAAGACTGGGGCTGGGAGCATTGTGAGTGAGTGGATTACAGTGAATAGAGGATGTCGTCCCTGAGCCAAGTCGACTCATCTTGTCCCCTGGCCATCTCATTGAGGAGAGACCCATCAGCCCGCCTTGGCTCTACAGATGTAGGTCATGTATATCCACTGCTGCTGAACAGCATTCAGGTCTTCTTCAGTTGTTTTACCATTCCTCCTCCAAGATTAAACAAAGTGTGTTTTGTGTTTCACTACATCCTGTTAGAAAAGAGGTTGTGTGCGAAATCAAATCAGCCCAAGACATGCAAACACACACACACACGGTGGGAATGTTTCAACATCCAGAAACAAACAAGCTAATGATCCAGAGAGAGGAAAGGACAGACCTCATGGTAACTAACTCTGCTACAGAGCACCATGAGAACTTCCAGAGATGACTATCAGCTAGCCTGTAGAGCTGAGGACATCACAGGTCAGTGCCTCTGCAGCTCAGTAGCAGGTCACACCCTGCAGATAGAGGGGCCAGAAACACACACAACCCAGGATCAGCATCAATGTCACACTTCCTTATGCTCATTACCTCAGTGTGTTGGAGGAACCCTGTGAAGTCTACATGAGAATATTCTCCCAGAATTCCCTGTGCTCCAGGACAGGAAGAGGACAAATAGGAACCAATTAGTTTTGATTTCAGGGCCATTAGAGGCTTTTCTTCAGCCACATTGGACTGGATGCTATCAGTTGGGAAGGGAAGTCATGGTATGAACTCGTCATGGTGGGGACTCCTCGTGGTAGGGAATCCTTCTGCAAGAGACCGGCTTGCTTGTTGTGTCTGGTCAAAACAAGTGCACTAGTTCTCATAGGAGTACACAAACACAGGAACACCATGGCCCGGTCCTAGATGACTTTGTAGAGTGGTGTGACGAATCACACTTGTTCCTCAATACCAACAAGACCAAAGAGATGTTCATAGACTTCAGGAAGCGTACAACACCTACCTCTCCAACATCTATCAGAGGTCAGAACATAGAGATTGTAGAGAAATACAAATACCTGGGTGTCCTCTTTGACAATAAGCTTCAGCCGAGTAAATGTACAGACCTGATCTACAAAAAGAGTCAACAGAGACTGTCCTTTCTCAAAAAGCTGGGATCTTTGAATTGTTGATTCGTACTATATTGACTCTGTTTTACAAATCTTTAATTGAGAGTATTTTAACTTTTCGTATTGTTTGTTGTTTTGGTAATGTCACTGTCAGCCAGAGAAATATGCTGAGAAGGATTATCACCACAGCAAGCAAGGTACTTGGAGTCAAACAGACAGGCCTGGATGAGATCTTTAAAATCATTTTAGACCCAAGCCACCGACTGCACCCGGACTTTGAACTACTCCCTTCTGGGCGCAGGTATAGGGCACTCCTCGGCAGGAAAAACACAACTAGACAGTCATTTGTGCCAGGTGTGATATCCCTCCTAAATAGCTCGGGCTCATGCTCCTATCCACCCAGTAAGGCCAGCAGGCTAATGTTCCTATCCACCCAGTAAGGCCTGCAGGCTAATGTTTCTATCCACCCAGTAAGGCCAGCAGGCTAATGTTCCTATCCACCCAGTAAGGCCAGCAGGCTAATGTTTCTATCCACCCAGTAAGATCAGCAGGCTAATGTTCCTATCCACCCAGTAAGGCCAGCAGGCTAATGTTCCTATCCACCCAGTAAGGCCAGCAGGCTAATGTTCCTATCCACCCAGTAAGGCCAGCAGGCTAATGTTTCTATCCACCCAGTAAGATCAGCAGGCTAATGTTTCTATCCACCCAGTAAGGCCTGCAGGCTAATGTTCCTATCCACCCAGTAAGATCAGCAGGCTAATGTTCCTATCCACCCAGTAAGGCCAGCAGGCTAATGTTTCTATCCACCCAGTAAGGCCAGCAGGCTAATGTTCCTATCCACCCAGTAAGATCAGCAGGCTAATGTTCCTATCCACCCAGTAAGGCCAGCAGGCTAATGTTCCTATCCACCCAGTAAGATCAGCAGGCTAATGTTCCTATCCACCCAGTAAGGCCAGCAGGCTAATGTTCCTATCCACCCAGTAAGATCAGCAGGCTAATGTTCCTATCCACCCAGTAAGATCAGCAGGCTAATGTTCCTATCCACCCAGTAAGATCAGCAGGCTAATGTTCCTATCCACCCAGTAAGATCAGCAGGCTAATGTTCCTATCCACCCAGTAAGGCCAGCAGGCTAATGTTCCTATCCACCCAGTAAGGCCTGCAGGCTAATGTTTCTATCCACCCAGTAAGGCCAGCAGGCTAATGTTCCTATCCACCCAGTAAGGCCAGCAGGCTAATGTTTCTATCCACCCAGTAAGATCAGCAGGCTAATGTTCCTATCCACCCAGTAAGGCCAGCAGGCTAATGTTCCTATCCACCCAGTAAGGCCAGCAGGCTAATGTTTCTATCCACCCAGTAAGATCAGCAGGCTAATGTTTCTATCCACCCAGTAAGGCCTGCAGGCTAATGTTCCTATCCACCCAGTAAGATCAGCAGGCTAATGTTCCTATCCACCCAGTAAGGCCAGCAGGCTAATGTTCCTATCCACCCAGTAAGGCCAGCAGGCTAATGTTCCTATCCACCCAGTAAGATCAGCAGGCTAATGTTCCTATCCACCCAGTAAGGCCAGCAGGCTAATGTTCCTATCCACCCAGTAAGGCCTGCAGGCTAATGTTCCTATCCACCCAGTAAGGCCAGCAGGCTAATGTTCCTATCCACCCAGTAAGGCCAGCAGGCTAATGTTCCTATCCACCCAGTAAGGCCTGCAGGCTAATGTTCCTATCCACCCAGTAAGATCAGCAGGCTAATGTTCCTATCCACCCAGTAAGATCAGCAGGCTAATGTTCCTATCCACCCAGTAAGATCAGCAGGCTAATGTTCCTATCCACCCAGTAAGGCCAGCAGGCTAATGTTCCTATCCACCCAGTAAGGCCAGCAGGCTAATGTTTCTATCCACCCAGTAAGGCCAGCAGGCTAATGTTTCTATCCACCCAGTAAGATCAGCAGGCTAATGTTCCTATCCACCCAGTAAGATCAGCAGGCTAATGTTCCTATCCACCCAGTAAGATCAGCAGGCTAATGTTCCTATCCACCCAGTAAGGCCAGCAGGCTAATGTTCCTATCCACCCAGTAAGATCAGCAGGCTAATGTTCCTATCCACCCAGTAAGGCCAGCAGGCTAATGTTCCTATCCACCCAGTAAGGCCAGCAGGCTAATGTTCCTATCCACCCAGTAAGGCCAGCAGGCTAATGTTTCTATCCACCCAGTAAGGCCAGCAGGCTAATGTTCCTATCCACCCAGTAAGATCAGCAGGCTAATGTTCCTATCCACCCAGTAAGATCAGCAGGCTAATGTTCCTATCCACCCAGTAAGGCCAGCAGGCTAATGTTCCTATCCACCCAGTAAGGCCAGCAGGCTAATGTTCCTATCCACCCAGTAAGGCCAGCAGGCTAATGTTCCTATCCACCCAGTAAGGCCAGCAGGCTAATGTTCCTATCCACCCAGTAAGGCCAGCAGGCTAATGTTCCTATCCACCCAGTAAGGCCAGCAGGCTAATGTTCCTATCCACCCAGTAAGGCCAGCAGGCTAATGTTCCTATCCACCCAGTAAGGCCAGCAGGCTAATGTTCCTATCCACCCAGTAAGGCCAGCAGGCTAATGTTCCTATCCACCCAGTAAGGCCAGCAGGCTAATGTTCCTATCCACCCAGTAAGGCCAGCAGGCTAATGTTTCTATCCACCCAGTAAGACCAGCAGGCTAATGTTCCTATCCACCCAGTAAGGCCAGCAGGCTAATGTTCCTATCCACCCAGTAAGGCCAGCAGGCTAATGTTCCTATCCACCCAGTAAGATCAGCAGGCTAATGTTCCTATCCACCCAGTAAGGCCAGCAGGCTAATGTTCCTATCCACCCAGTAAGGCCAGCAGGCTAATGTTCCTATCCACCCAGTAAGATCAGCAGGCTAATGTTCCTATCCACCCAGTAAGGCCAGCAGGCTAATGTTCCTATCCACCCAGTAAGGCCAGCAGGCTAATGTTCCTATCCACCCAGTAAGATCAGCAGGCTAATGTTCCTATCCACCCAGTAAGGCCAGCAGGCTAATGTTCCTATCCACCCAGTAAGGCCAGCAGGCTAATGTTCCTATCCACCCAGTAAGATCAGCAGGCTAATGTTCCTATCCACCCAGTAAGGCCAGCAGGCTAATGTTCCTATCCACCCAGTAAGGCCAGCAGGCTAATGTTCCTATCCACCCAGTAAGGCCAGCAGGCTAATGTTCCTATCCACCCAGTAAGGCCAGCAGGATAATGTTCCTATCCACCCAGTAAGGCCAGCAGGATAATGTTCCTATCCACCCAGTAAGGCCAGCAGGCTAATGTTCCTATCCACCCAGTAAGGCCAGCAGGCTAATGTTCCTATCCACCCAGTAAGATCAGCAGGCTAATGTTCCTATCCACCCAGTAAGGCCAGCAGGATAATGTTCCTATCCACCCAGTAAGGCCAGCAGGCTAATGTTCCTATCCACCCAGTAAGATCAGCAGGCTAATGTTCCTATCCACCCAGTAAGACCAGCAGGCTAATGTTCCTATCCACCCAGTAAGGCCAGCAGGCTAATGTTCCTATCCACCCAGTAAGGCCAGCAGGCTAATGTTCCTATCCACCCAGTAAGACCAGCAGGCTAGTCTCTTTTTATTGGTATGTAACTGTTATGAAAGTCGTATTGTTAATTTGTTTTGTGTTTAAACGCCACTTTAAACATGTACATGACACTGCAACAACATTTCCCAATGGGGACAGGCTAAACATAAGGACAAATAGACTTTTGTAATTAGAGGGCAATGTGTTCTTCTGATGGGAACAACAAGACATACTGTTTCTTCAGGCCTGTTTGTAGAGTGGATGACTAATTTAATACAAGTATTAGTAAGATGTGTTGTTGCTGGGCACAGGGATATAGTTGGTTTAAGTGGGGGAGGGAGGGCTTGGACGGCACTGAAAAGAAAATTGAAAAGTAACAGAACATCCAGAATCGTCTTTCATGAAATAATAGCTGTGACAAAAACAGGGGGAGGCCAGAGAGAGGAAAAAACAGAGACAGAGAGAAAAGACCTGACAGATATCAGGACTGTAACAAATGTGCTATTTCATAGACAACTGGACTCATGCTTTAGATTAATGCAAATATTGCCTCTGTAAAAGTATTATTGTGAGTGCTGGCCCAGTGGGTGTGTTAGGGTGGATGTGGTATCTGGCTCGGAGCTCTGTCCGCAGTGTAGTGCAGACATGAATGGGGAAACACAGTGATCTATCCCTGGAACGACTCTCTATTTCTCCCTCTTGTCTGCCTTCAGTTTTGTTATGCTTATCGTGGTAGGGATCAATCCAAGCATGCCATCCATCCTGGAGCTGCTCTCGGAGTCTGTAACCATCTCACATGGTGACCTGCCAACACAGATTCAGGGCCAGGAGGAAAACTCACACCAGATCTATGTCCATGTATCAGGAGAATGGTTCAGGAGAAGGGTTCAAAGGGCAGGGGTCACCAGGTCACAGTTGGAAGCTGCCATTCTCCTCTCTGGTTGCATTATCCACACACTAGAGCAGTCACGCTGATTAGACCAGGCCACATCGCCAGAGACTCACACACACACACACACACACACACACACACACACACACACACACACACACACACACACACACACACACACACAAAAACAGCGTGGTGAGAGTCTCTAGGACTGGAGTGGGGGAGTTTCTCCGTTTTGGCTTTAATTGTGTTTTTCTATACATTAACCTAGGGCTTATCACTGGTTGGTCAGTGGGCGTGGGTGGTGGAGGGGCGAGGGGGTGGTTAGTGGCGGAGGCTTTTAGTGGACGGACGAGAAAAGAGTAGGGCTCTTCATCTCTTGTCTAACTCTCCCGTCTCATGTGAAGAGGGCTGGCATCGGCTGTATGCTGTGTTTGATTAGCCCTTATCCAGGCCGTTCTCCAATCTCTTCACCAGGCAGACTCTCAACAGTGCCCATTGTTAACAACATTGGTGGCGGTTCTGAAGAATAATGGTTTGAGCTACTTCTGTGGTGGGTGCAGCACAATGTCAGGCCACATAGAGAGCTATCAATGGGCCTACAGGAAGTGAGATGGGACATACAGAATAACCTCATCCCTGAGACACCCCAGACCTCTGTGTTTGGCTCAGACTGCATGTGTTTTGTGTCTGTGTGGGTGACACTGAGTGTGTGTGTGTTCCTTAGTCGGTGAATGACCTTCATGCTAGCTCCATAAAATATGACATTTTATTCTCATTACTGGAGTTATTGAAAACATCTTGGGCCAGGAAATTGACTTTTCATGGATGTTATCCTGCTGTTTGCTTGGATGTGTGCCTGTGTGAGAGAGCTGTATGGGCCAAGGGGAGCATCAGTACTGTAGGGTCAGAGGGAGCATCAGTACTGTAGGGTCAGAGGGAGCATCAGTACTGTAGGGTCAGAGGGAGCATCAGTACTGTAGGGTCAGAGGGAGCATCAGTTCTGTAGGGTCAGAGGGAGCATCAGTTCTGTAGGGTCAGAGGGAGCATCAGTACTGTAGGGTCAGAGGGAGCATCAGTACTCTAGGGTCAGAGGGAGCATCAGTTCTGTAGGGTCAGAGGGAGCATCAATACTGTAGGGTCAGATGGAGCATCAGTACTGTAGGGTCAGAGGGAGCATCAATACTGTAGGGTATGTGGTGAAGGCTTTTTGTACAATAAGTAGAACGCAGGATAGGTCACCAAGGTCAAGAAAATGTACCTATGATCCACAAAACATCTCTATGGGCGTCAGGCTATCACCTCATTGGTGTTGGACACCTGCCACTACACTCTGTTCACATACATGTTTATGTTGTGTGAGAGAGGACAGCCAGTTCTCCGTGTCATGTGTCAGTCTTATAGGGAAGGGTTTGTTTTCTAGCTGCTTTCGGTATGTGTGGGAAAGCAGGACTAGACTGAGAGGTGTAGGATAAGACATGCATTGTGTCTGATATGCTGCTGACAGGTTGAGCCCACCAGGGAGATTGTTATAGAGGGGGAGACATGCTCTCATCTGTCAGCAGGCAGGGAAGGTTCACCTGGGGGGTTTATTGTCTTGTTACCCCTAGTCTCCTACCTCTTCCAGGTGTGTATGTATATATATATATATATATATATATATATATATATATATATTTATATATATTTATATATACACACACACACACACACACACACACACACACACACACACACACACACACACACACACAGTGGTGGAAAAAGTACACAATTGTCATACTTGAGTAAACATAAAGATACCTTAACAGAAAAGGACTCAAGTGAAAGACCCCAGTAAAATCCTACTTGAGTAAAAGTCTAAAAGTATTTGGTTTTAAATTTACTTAAGTATCAAAAGTAAATGTAATTGCTAAAATGTACTTTCATAATTTCAAATTCCTTATATTAAGCAAACCAGATGGCAACATTTTCTTGTTTTTTGTATTAACGGATAGCCAGGGGCACACTCCAACACTCACACAGTTTATTGAGTCCACCAGATCAGAGGCAGTAGATGTGACCAGGGATGTTCGCTTGTGTCAATTGGACCATTTTCCTGTCCTGCTTAGCATTCAAAATATAATGAGTACTTTTAGGTGTCAGGGAAAATGTATGGAGTAGGAAGTAAAAAGTACATCATTTTCTTAAGGAATGTAGTGAAGTAAAAGTTGTTAAAAACATAAATAGTAAAGTAAAGTACAGATACTATAATTTTTACTTAAGTACCTTGTGGGTGGCCAGTCCTCTTCTGGCTGTGCCGGGTGGAGATTATAACAGAACATGGCCAAGATGTTCAAATGTTCATGGTCAAATAATAATAATCACAGGCAGAACAGTTGAAACTGGAGCAGCAGCACGGCCAGGTGGACTGGGGACAGTAAGGAGTCATCATGCCAGGTACTCCTGAGGCATGGTCCTAGGGCTCAGGTCCTTCGAGAGAGAGAGAGAAAGAGAGAATTAGAGAGAGCATACTTAAATTGATGTAATCATGGCAATACAGTACTGTAGTTGAGGAGGGATTTTTTATTGTTCTTTTTTTTTTCTTTTTTACCCCTTTTTCTCCCCAATTTCGTAGTATCCAATTGTTGTAGTAGCTACTATCTTGTCTCATCGCTACAACTCCCGTACGGGCTCGGGAGAGACGAAGGTTGAAAGTCATGCGTCCTCCGATACACAACCCAACCAAGCCGCACTGCTTCTTAACACAGCACGCATCCAACCCGGAAGCCAGCCGCACCAATGCGCCGGAGGAAACACCGTGCACCTGGCCACCTTGGTTAGCGCACACTGCGCCCAGCCGGCCACAGGAGTCGCTGGTGCGCGATGAGACAAGGACACCCCTACCGACCAAGCCCTCCCTAACCCGGGCGACGCTAGGCCAATTGTGCGTCGCCCCACGGACCTCCCGGTCGCGGCCAGTTACGACAGAGCCTGGGCGCGAACCCAGGGACTCTGATGGCACAGCTGGCGCTGCAGTACAGCGCCCTTAACCACTGCGCCACCCGGGAGGCCCTATTGTTCTTTTTTAAGGAACTCTTGAAAGTTGTAATAGTAGAATGCACAAGGTGCCATTTTGAAATTGGGTAGGTGCATCCTCTTGTCATTTCAGACCTTAGAGAGCTATTTATAAATGAGAACAGAACTGTCCAGATCAACTAGCCAATGTCAGCAAGTGTTTTAAAGCTAGGTTTTTTTTTGTCCATTTTCTTTTGTTGTGATGTTTGAGTCACTCAGATATAATTTGAAAATACATAAGGGGGCGTGGTGAGGGGATGTTCCCCAGTGGAGAGGTGAGGGGATGTTCCCCAGTGGAGAGGTGAGGGGATGTTCCCCAGTGGAGAGGTGAGGGGATGTTCAGCACCAGTGGAGAGGTGAGGTGTCCACTTCAGCACCAGTGGAGAGGTGAGGTGTCACTTCAGCACCAGTGGAGAGGTGAGGTGTCACTTTAGCACCAGTGGAGAGGTGAGGTGTCACTTTAGCACCAGTGGAGAGGTGAGGTGTCACTTCAGCACCAGTGGAGAGGTGAGGGGATGTTCCCCAGTGGAGAGGTGAGGTGTCCCCTTCAGCACCAGTGGAGAGGTGAGGTGTCACTTCAGCACCAGTGGAGAGGTGAGGTGTCACTTCAGCACCAGTGGAGAGGTGAGGTGTCCACTTTAGCACCAGTGGAGAGGTGAGGTGTCACTTTAGCACCAGTGGAGAGGTGAGGTTTCACTTCAGCACCAGTGGAGAGGTGAGGAGTCCACTTCAGCACCAGTGGAGAGGTGAGGGGATGTTCCCCAGTGGAGAGGTGAGGTGTCCACTTCAGCACCAGTGGAGAGGTGAGGTGTCCACTTCAGCACCAGTGGAGAGGTGAGGTGTCACTTCAGCGCCAGTGGAGAGGTGAGGTGTCCACTTCAGCACCAGTGGAGAGGTGAGGTGTCACTTCAGCACCAGTGGAGAGGTGAGGTGTCCACTTCAGCACCAGTGGAGAGGTGAGGGGTGTCCACTTTAGCACCAGTGGAGAGGTGAGGTGTCCACTTTAGCACCAGTGGAGAGGTGAGGTGTCCACTTTAGCACCAGTGGAGAGGTGAGGTGTCCACTTTAGCACCAGTGGAGAGGTGAGGTGTCCACTTTAGCACCAGTGGAGAGGTGAGGTGTCACTTCAGCACCAGTGGAGAGGTGAGGTGTCCACTTTAGCACCAGTGGAGAGGTGAGGTGTCACTTTAGCACCAGTGGAGAGGTGAGGTGTCACTTCAGCACCAGTGGAGAAGTGAGGTGTCCACTTCAGCACCAGTGGAGAAGTGAGGAGTCACTTTAGCACCAGTGGAGAGGTGAGGTGTCACTTTAGCACCAGTGGAGAAGTGAGGTGTCCACATTTTTTGCACTGTTTTTTTCATCGCATCTCCGGAAACCTGCTGGTCGGAACAGACGTCTTGTCCCTGGAAAGTCATCCTGTAAGATGAAGAGAGAGGTCTGCCGTCGTTATGATGTTTTGAATAATTCATGGGTTCCTCATAATGAAAAAACCCACAGCTTTTTATGATGGCATATTTCACGCCTAGTTGATGGGTAGGAGGGCAGGGAGGCAGGGAGACAGGGAGACAGGGAGACAGGGAGACAGGGAGGCAGGGAGACAGGGAGACAGGGAGACAGGGAGGCAGGGAGGCAGGGAGACAGGGAGGCAGGGAGACAGGGAGACAGGGAGGCAGGGAGATAGGGAGACAGGGAGACAGGGAGGCAGGGAGACAGGGAGACAGGGAGACAGGCCAATAACAGCCATGTTGTAGGAATGTGAGGTGTAGTTGTAATATTCTGGTGTGTCTGTGAACAGTGTCTGTGTTGGATGTTGACAACCCCCCCCCCCCCCCCCCCCCCCCCCTTCTCTTTCTTTCCAACACAAACATGGCTGAGGGCATATCTCCTATGGTGCCCTGCCCTGAGCCCTGGTCCATCCAGCCAGTCAAAACAGCCGCCCGTGTCGCATTCTGTCGGCCTGTATATTTACACCCTCTCCGTTATGAATGACACCCAAGCTCAAACCCTCTCCGTTATGAATGACACCCAAGCCCAAACCCTCACCAAATCAATTAAGCAGACTATGTTAAGACCAGACTTTGTAGTGACCAGACTATGTAGTGACCAGACTATGTAGTGACCAGACTATGTAGTGACCAGACTATGTAGTGTCCAGACTATGTAGTGTCCAGACTATATAGTGACCAGACTATGTAGTGACCAGACTATGTAGTGACCAGACTATATAGTGACCAGACTATGTAGAGACCAGACTATGTAGTGACCAGACTATGTAGTGACCAGACTATATAGTGACCAGACTATGTAGAGACCAGACTATGTAGAGACCAGACTATGTAGAGACCAGACTATATAGTGACCGGACTATGTAGAGACCAGACTATGTAGTGACCAGACTATGTAGTGACCAGACTATGTAGTGACCAGACTATGTAGAGACCAGACTATGTAGAGACCAGACTATGTAGAGACCAGACTATGTAGTGTCCAGACTATGTAGTGTCCAGACTATATAGTGACCAGACTATGTAGTGACCAGACTATGTAGTGACCAGACTATATAGTGACCAGACTATGTAGAGACCAGACTATGTAGTGACCAGACTATGTAGTGACCAGACTATATAGTGACCAGACTATGTAGAGACCAGACTATGTAGAGACCAGACTATGTAGTGTCCAGACTATGTAGTGTCCAGACTATGTAGTGTCCAGACTATGTAGTGACCAGACTATGTAGAGACCAGACTATGTAGAGACCAGACTATATAGTGACCAGACTATGTAGAGACCAGACTATATAGTGACCAGACTATGTAGAGACCAGACTATGTAGTGACCAGACTATGTAGTGACCAGACTATGTAGTGACCAGACTATGTAGTGTCCAGACTATGTAGTGACCAGACTATGTAGTGACCAGACTATGTAGTGTGGGTGTATTAGATATGTTTCTGCACTTATCCCCGAAGCTCAGTAGAACATACAAAACAGCCCCCCTAACCTGAATCAAGTTTCCCTCTCTACCTCCGTCTCAGGTTAACACTGTGTCTGATGTGGGGACTGTCAGGTTGGCCAAACCTCTTGAATGTCCTTCAAACCTGAGCGACTCTTCTCAGAGTACTCTCATCACAATGCCAGGTCTGGGACCACAGAGTGATGTGAGGTGTGTTGTGGAAGACAGCCTGGGGTATAGAGCTCCTATCCGTTGCCCCTTCAAAGGAATAAAGTCTAAAGGAGATGTTCCCATTGTCTGCTGTGCAGGTGTGCTCTCTCCCACAGAAAGCCACAGCAAAACCACACACCTCAATGGAGAACCCAGCCTGCAGAGATGCTATCTCTCTCTGTCATCAGAGATGCAGGCAACCAGGGAGCGGCTTAGGAAATACAAGCAGTGATCCCTTTAACTCTATGTAGACAATGACAGACAATGTTTGAGGTTCTCAGATATGTATTCTGGGTTGTATTTGTCTATTGTAGGGTTCTTAGTTATATATTCACATTCAGGTCTGTTTCGGGAACATTGTTATCAGCAGCAGCGTCTTTTTTTGTTTGTTTAATGTCAACCTGGGAGGTGTGTTTCAAGGCAGCCACCACACCTACCTGTTCTTTCAGGCATATCTATCTAACCAGGCAGGTCTAACCCGCATCCAGGCAGGTCTAACCCGCATCCAGGCAGGTCTAACCCGCATCCAGGCAGGTCTAATCCGCATCCAGGCAGGTCTAATCCGCATCCAGGCAGGTCTAACCCGCATCCAGGCAGGTCTAATCCGCATCCAGGCAGGTCTAACCCGCATCCAGGCAGGTCTAACCCGCATCCAGGCAGGTCTAATCCGCATCCAGGCAGGTCTAACCCGCATCCAGGCAGGTCTAACCCGCATCCAGGCAGGTCTAACCCGCATCCAGGCAGGTCTAACCCGCATCCAGGCAGGTCTAATCCGCATCCAGGCAGGTCTAACCCCGCATCCAGGCAGGTCTAATCCGCATCCAGGCAGGTCTAATCCGCATCCAGGCAGGTCTAACCTGCATCCAGGCAGGTCTAATCCACATCCAGGCAGGTCTAACCCGCATCCAGGCAGATCTAACCTGCATCCAGGCAGGTCTAACCCGCATCCAGGCAGGTCTAACCCGCATCCAGGCAGGTCTAACCCGCATCCAGGCAGGTCTAACCCGCATCCAGGCAGGTCTAACCCGCATCCAGGCAGGTCTAACCCGCATCCAGGCAGGTCTAACCTGCATCCAGGCAGGTCTAACCCGCATCCAGGCAGGTCTAACCTGCATCCAGGCAGGTCTAACCCGCATCCAGGCAGGTCTAATCCACATCCAGGCAGGTCTAACCTGCATCCAGGCAGATCTAATCCACATCCAGGCAGGTCTAATCCACATCCAGGCAGGTCTAACCTGCATCCAGGCAGGTCTAATCCACATCCAGGCAGGTCTAATCCACATCCAGGCAGGTCTAACCTGCATCCAGGCAGGTCTAACCTGCATCCAGTTAGATCTAACCCGCATCCAGGCAGGTCTAACCCGCATCCAGGCAGGTCTAACCCACATCTAGGCAGGTCTAACCCGCATGCCGTGTCTGTCGTTCTGTTTTATTTAGATTTTTCTCAGCAAACTATGAACGTCCGCTCTTCAACACTGCTCCCAAGGTCGACAAGTCCCATCTCATCCTCGCCCCGATCCGGTTTTCCCGTGGATGAACACAATGTAGCTTTTTAGCTCTCCGTCGCCTTATCATGGCCTTGTTGTCAGGTTTGGGTCTGGTAAACACTCAACATGGATCCATGTGCTGATTGGAGCAGAGCAGTGCTGTGTTGTGGAAGGGGGAATCTCTTCCCTGTGCTGTGAGGAACGCTAAGCATGTGTTATCTGTAGAGCCTGGGGAGCGTGGAGGTGGGAGGGAGAGTTTATCTGTTCACTCACTCCTGACCTCTCTCCATGTGAATGTTCAGGTTGTTAGGGAGATACTGTAGAGACAGAGGGAGGGAGGGGGACACACTCACATACCTGCTTTCACTCTCGTTCTTTCTCTATCTCTCTTTCTCTCTGTCTCTGTATCTCTCTCTCTGCTGGAGACACAGGACAGGTTGCTTGGTTTGGGAGTGTTTGTTGTTTAGTCACAAGTGGTTGCCTGTTTGCAAATGGTTCTGTATAGGTCCAGTGAGAGAGTGGTTCTGTATAGGTCCAGTGATAGAGTGGTCCTGTATAGGTCCAGTGACAGAGTGGTCCTGTATAGGTCCAGTGAGAGAGTGGTCCTGTATAGGTCCAGTGAGAGAGTGGTCCTGTATAGGTCCAGTGAGAGAGTGGTCCTGTATAGGTCCAGTGAGAGAGTGGTTCTGTATAGGTCCAGTGAGAGAGTGGTCCTGTATAGGTCCAGTGAGAGAGTGGTTCTGTATAGGTCCAGTGAGAGAGTGGTCCTGTATAGTTCCAGTAAGAGAGTGGTCCTGTATAGGTCCAGTGAGAGAGTGGTTCTGTATAGGTCCAGTAAGAGAGTGGTCCTGTATAGGTCCAGTGACAGAGTGGTCCTGTATAGGTCCAGTGAGAGAGTGGTTCTGTATAGGTCCAGTGAGAGAGTGGTTCTGTATAGGTCCAGTGAGAGAGTGGTCTGGTGGTGAACTGCTAAGAAACCCAGTTGCTAATGAGTTCTACCACTAATCACATGGACTGGCAATCCTTCACAAACACGGAGCTGCTCTCCAAAGACAAGCACACACACACACACACACACACACACACACACACACACACACACACACACACACACACACACACACACACACACACACACAAACTGCCTCGGCCACAGACATGCTGCAAGGGAGCCAGAGGCAAACTCCCACCAGCAGTCCCATGGTCCTTTTAGAGCCAAGTATCCAACAGTCAGAACTGAGAGTACTACCATATGTCTCATCATACTGTTCTTCTACGTTTCACTCAGTTATGTTCATCTCATGTTTTCAGTCCATTTATATTCCATTTTTCATTTAGGTGCCAAGAAGGAATGTTCTCTGAAATAGGAAGCCAAGGTTTAACTCTCCTCCAGATTATGTCCATTCTCTCATGTCTCTGTCTTCCCTATCTGTGACTCTGATAAGGAGGGGGTGTGGAGTCTTGAGACAGTGGTGGTTTAGTACACCTAAACTACAGGCCTGTACTCGGTGCCATAACATCTGCAGTGTTCTCCTACCCCCTCTAAATCATCCAGCTTGTTCTTCCCTTTTTTTCATTTCCTCTCTCCCTCGCCTCTACCCGTCCTCAGCTCCAGATGGGCTCCCGGGCCCTGTCCTCCTGGAGTAATCCCTGCACGTTGGGGCTTGGGATGTTAGGATGGCAGCCAGGTTGGGTCAGCTTCTTTATGGAGCCAGAGGGAGGGACCCAAGGGTCTGTTTTAAAGCCTATATATTATCCACTCATATGTGAGTATGTCAGAGAAAGGAATATTTGCATTGCATTTTTTATGACTTTGTTTGATTAATCGATACATTTAGCATATAGATGAGCATTTAATAGTTGTATGGTTGACTTGACTTTCATTACACATGAATGTTAGGAGATGAAAGTTGTGTGTATAAACAGTGTACGGAGTATGTTTCTGATTGTGGATTTAGAATGATCAGATTGGTGATAGATGTTGCCAGGTTCAATGCAGAGTAGATAGATAGTGTAAAGCTTGGTGAAAGGGGTTGCCAGGTCCAGTGCAGAGTGGATAGTTAGTGTAAAGCTTGGGGAAAGGGGTTGCCAGGTCCAGTGCAGGGTAGATAGATAGTGTAAAGCTTGGGGAAAGGGGTTGCCAGGTCCACAGCAGAGTAGATAGATAGTGTAAAGCTTGGGGAAAGGGGTTGCCAGGTCCAGTGCAGGGTAGATAGTTAGTGTAAAGCTTGGGGAAAGGGGTTGCCAGGCCAGTGCAGAGTAGATAGTTAGTGTAAAGCTTGGTGAAAGGAGTTGCCAGGTCCAGTGCAGAGTAGATAGTTAGTGTAAAGCTTGGTGAAAGGGGTTGCCAGGTGTTCAATCGGGGTAGATAGATAGTGTAAAGATAGGGTAGATGTACAGTAAAACTGAGGCATGGGGAAATTAAACAAATCAAATAATATCAAATAAATACCTGAGTATATACCCAGAATCCACTCAGAGACTCCTCTCTCTGTCCATTGGTCTAATCCCAGGGTGTGTGTGTGTGTGTGTGTGTGTGTGTGTGTGTGTGTGTGTGTGTGTGTGTGTGTGTGTGTGTGTGTGTGTGTGTGTGTGTGTGTGTGTGTGTGTGTGTGTGTGTGTATGCCTTAAATTTCTCCTAAGGTAAGGATGACTCTGAGCCCTGGGGAGTGGATTCATAAATCAGCTACATGGGATGTTTCAGGCATGTTCACAGTAGCAGTACAGACTATAAAACAAAGCAGAAGAACTAGGAGGAAGCTTGTTTTCTTTTCTTCCCTTCTCTGTGCCCCCACTATCAAAATATAACGTCTGAAAATCCATAGGCTATCATCACTCAACAAGCCCCATGTTGTAGCAATTTCACAGGTCATTTTTGGCACACTTTCAAAACACTCTTCTTTGACAACTTGACAACAACGGTGATAATCCAGAATGCTTACATTATCTGGCAATAATAACGGCCACTATAGTCTCTCTGTCTCTCTCTGTCTCTCTCTCTCTCTCTCTCTCTCTCTCTCTCTCTCTCTGTCTGTCTGTCTCTCTCTCTCTCTCTCTCTCTCTCTCTCTCTCTCTCTCTCTCTCTCTCTCTCTCTCTCTCTCTCTCTCTCTCCCCCCCCCCCCCCCCCCCCCCCTGTGTAATATATCCCTTACAGATAGGAATATGGTAATCTTTCCATCTCCCCGGTTCCATCTGGGACAGTTTAGAGGCCATGTGGAAGCCATTGGGACCAGGACGCTGAGCCCACTGATCAGAGAAAGATGTGCCTCTCTGGAGATCCTATTTGCTCGCACTCTTTAACATTCCTAGGCTCTGTATCTCTCTAAGACCCTCTCTGCACTTAACCCCCAATCACTCTCCTCCTTCTCTAGTTCGTTCTCTCTCCTGAGCCATGTAAAGTGATTGGAGAGGCAGCAGCGGTGTGGTGAAATGAAAGTGGCCATAATGAAAGGCTGAAGGATTTAGATGTAGAGTTGAGTTTTCATCCTCTTGTGTTTTAATGTCTCTCCATCCTTCCTTCCATTGTGTTTTAATGTCTCTCCATCCTTCCTTCCATTGTGTTTTAATGTCTCTCCATCCTTCCTTCCATTGTGTTTTAATGTCTCTCCATCCTTCCTTCCATTGTGTTTTAATGTCTCTCCATCCTTCCTTCCATTGTGTTTTAATGTCTCTCCATCCTTCCTTCCATTGTGTTTTAATGTCTCTCCATCCTTCCTTCCATTGTGTTTTAATGTCTCTCCATCCTTCCTTCCATTGTGTTTTAATGTCTCTCCATCCTTCCTTCCATTGTGTTTTAATGTCTCTCCATCCTTCCTTCCATTGTGTTTTAATTTCTCTCCATCCTTCCTTCCATTGTGTTTTAATGTCTCTCCATCCTTCCTTCCATTAAGTTTTAATGTCTCTCCATCCTTCCTTCCATTGTGTTTTAATGTCTCTCCATCCTTCCTTCCATTGTGTTTTAATGTCTCTTCATCCTTCCTTCCATTGTGTTTTAATGTCTCTCCATCCTTCCTTCCATTAAGTTTTAATGTCTCTCCATCCTTCCTTCCATTGTGTTTTAATGTCTCTCCATCCTTCCTTCCATTGTGTTTTAATGTCTCTTCATCCTTCCTTCCATTGTGTTTTAATGTCTCTCCATCCTTCCTTCCATTGTGTTTTAATGTCTCTCCATCCTTCCTTCCATTGTGTTTTAATGTCTCTTCATCCTTCCTTCCATTGTGTTTTAATGTCTCTCCATCCTTCCTTCCATTGTGTTTTAATGTCTCTCCATCCTTCCTTCCATTGTGTTTTAATGTCTCTCCATCCTTCCTTCCATTGTGTTTTAATGTCTCTCCATCCTTCCTTCCATTGTGTTTTAATGTCTCTCCATCCTTCCTTCCATTGTGTTTTAATGTCTGTCCATCCTTCCTTCCATTGTGTTTTAATGTCTCTCCATCCTTCCTTCCATTGTGTTTTAATGTCTCTCCATCCTTCCTTCCACTTTGTTTTTCTGTCTCTTTCCTTCCACACAGCCTGTCTCAGGTTCTCTCCTCCAGTCAAGTCACCTCTCCAACACACACAGATGTAATTCTGCTCTCTCCAACCCCAACCAATCAAACAGCAACCGCCCTCCATAACGATCCACTCTCTCCTACTGTTTCCCCTTCCTAAACCTCCGTCAAATTACACTTTCATTGGAGACTAAGTGTGTTAGGTTAAGATTTTCATCAGGCCAAATTAAGATGAAAGAGAGGGTGTCTGCTATGAATTAGAATTGTTTGACAGGAAGTGTTTCAGAAAAGACATTCATGAACTAACGTCAACCTCTACCGGATCTCATTTAGATGTGTTTAATGGTGCGCACAGTAGACACCATGCAGCCAGCGTAATGCAGAACACGGAAACCATACACACACGGTATATTCCAACAGATGCGCACGCACGCACACGCACACGTACACATACACATACACATACACACACACACACAACACACTCTCACACACAGTATGAGCCACAGGGAAGGTGCTGTACAGTTCAGGGAGAGCTGCTGTTATTTGTTGAACATGGGTGGGTCCAGCTGTGCTGAGGCATAGCCAGGGGGAGGGATGTGTTTATGATATCTCCTAAATCTCACATGAAACACTGCCAGACCAGTAGGTCAGCTCCTCTACACAGACTCCCCTGTAGCTTCTCCAGGAGAATCCCTGTCTCTCTGCCCTGGATCTATCTACTCAGCACTGCCCTACAATAACACTTTCTGTCTCCATACTTGTCTTTGTTTTTGGAAGATGAGTGAGAGACCTGAGAAGTGATACTATTCGTCTCCCGGGATCTCAGGCCAACAGATAAATGTATGAATGGAGGGAACTGGAACAGATGGTTTTCTTCCAGTACACGTGGATCGAGGGTGAATGCAGGGTCAAACGGTGCTCGGTGGGGAAGCGTCCTGGCTTTCTGGAGGTCATTTCTCCAGCGTTGTCAGTGAAGCAGCTGACAGCCTCCTCTTACAGTATCCATGCTCTGGATCACAGGCTGTCTTCCCCAACCTGTGACGCTTCCGTATATCACAGCGTATCCTGTCACGTTATGAAGACTCATGATGACTGCACAGACCACAAACCATAACACATACTTTCTGTAGTACTAACTCACAGTATACACCACCCTTGAGTCAGACATGCATGCGCATAGACACACACACGCACGCACGCACACACACACACCCCTCCTCCCCCTTTTCACCCCTCCTCCCCCTTTCCCTCTCTTCTCCTCCTCTCCCTCTCCTCCCTACCCCTCCTCTCCCTCTCTACCCCCCCTCTCTACCCCCTTCTCTCTCTCTCTCCATACCCCTCCTCTCCCTCTCTACCCCTCCTCTCCCTCTCTACCCCTTCTCCCCCTCTCTCTCCCTACCCCTCCTCTCCTTGCTGTGGTAGTGAGGGTGAGAGGGCTGGGGTGAAAAAGGTAGTTAGGTTGGGCGGAGGGCATCGGTGGGCAGGAGGGGTGGATGGGTTGAGGGGGTCAGTGGGAAGGAGGGGTGCATGGGTGGAGGGGGTCGGTGGGCAGGAGGGGGGTTGGGTGTAGGGGGTCGGTGGCCAGGAGGAGGGTTGTGCGGAGGGGTTCCGTGGGCAGGAGGGGGGCCAGGAATGTTAATTGGGAAGATTGTTTTAATAAGACCCTCACTGCAGATGCTGAAAGGTGGGTGGTGGTGGGGCCACACAGACAGACAGGCGTCTGTGGGACTCATGTTCACAAACAGCACCGGCAGCAGGGAGACAGAGACAGCAGGAGACATGTGTGGACCACAGAGATGGATTAGGAAGAGCTGTGGTAGTGTGTCTGTGCTTATTCCTGGGGGAGGAGTCTATGAGTAAAGAAGTTGACCTAATGACTGTAAAGATGTGTGTGTGTGTGTGTGTGTGTGTGTGTGTGTGTGTGTGTGTGTGTGTGTGTGTGTGTGTGTGTGTGTGTGTGTGTGTGTGGGAGGGAGGGAGAAATAGAGAGCCACTAACGAGGAAACTCTTCCAGTATGACAACAGACACAGGGAATCCAACAGCATATCTCGCTCTCACAATAGCTGAGCTGCAACACACACCACACACACACCACACACACACACAAACATATACACAATGTATAACAATGGCTTGCTTCTTCATTTTACAGTAAGAGGGTATATGATGGGTCTGAGAACCTCCAGACAAGCAGTATTCAGTAACTGCAGCACCACAACAAAGCACAGCTAATGGATTCATTCTCCTCTTGCCTGTTAGACCTGGCTCGCTGCTGCTGGCTCGCTGCTGCTGCTGGCTCGCTGCTGCTGGCTCGCTGCTGCTGGCTCGCTGCTGCTGGCTCGCTGCTGCTGGCTCACTGCTGCTGGCTCGCTGCTGCTGGTATTGTATGTGCTGGTAGTACAGTGTACTGTGTGTGCTGGTACAGTATATTGTATGTGCTGGTAGTACAGTGTATTGTATGTGCTGGTACAGTATATTGTATGTGCTGGTAGTACAGTATATTGTGTGCGCTGGTACAGTATATTGTATGTGCTGGTAGTACAGTGTATTGTGTGTGCTGGTACAGTATATTGTGTGTGCTGGTACAGTATATTGTATGTGCTGGTGGTACAGTGTACTGTGTGTGCTGGTACAGTATATTGTGTTTGCTGGTACAGTATATTGTATGTGCTGGTAGTACAGTGTATTGTGTGTGCTGGTACAGTATATTGTATGTGCTGGTAGTGCAGTGTACTGTGTGTGCTGGTACAGTATATTGTGTGTGCTGGTAGTGCAGTGTACTGTGTGTGCTGGTACAGTATATTGTGTGTGCTGGTAGTGCAGTGTACTGTGTGTGCTGGTACAGTATATTGTGTGTGCACAAAGCAGGAGTTCTCTCGCTCACTTCACAGGCGAGTAGTGGGCTGCGACTGGGGCTGCGACTGGGACTGCGACTGGGTGTGTGTGTGTGTGTGTGTGTGTGTGTGTTTGTGTGTGTGTGTGTGTGTGTGTGTGTGTGTGTGTGTGTGTGTGTGTGTGTGTGTGTGTGTGTGTGTGTGTGTGTGTGTGTGTGTGTGTGTGTGTGTGTGTGTGTGTGTGTGTGTGTGTGTGTGTGTCAGAGAGCTCCAGTCCTGAGGCTGTACAGTGAGGGGAGCAGGGTTAGTGTGGCGCTGGGTTCTTTACTCCTCCAGGGAGACAGAGGTCTAGAAGGCTACAATATCTGGGCTGGGTAGAGGGCTAGAGGCCTATTACAGTATCTAGGCAGATCCATGTACAGTCAGGCCTCCAGACACTGAAGACCTTTACTGTTCAACACTGGATCAGGGCCAACACAGTCAACATATTCTGTCATATTTAGTCCCTCCCTCCAAAAAACATCACAACAGTAGTCCCTCCCCTCCAAAAAACATCACAACAGTAGTCCCTCCCCTCCAAAAAACATCACAACAGTAGTCCCCCCCCAAAAAAACATCACAACAGTAGTCGTCCCCCCAAAATCAGAACAGTAGTCCCTCCCCCCCAAAAAATCAGAACAGTAGTCCCTCCCCCCCAAAAACTCTGAACAGTAGTCCCCCCAACCAAAAAAATCAGAACAGTAGTCCCTCCCCCCCAAAAAATCAGAACAGTAGTCCCTCCCCCCCAAAAAATCAGAACATTAGTCCCCCCCCCAAAAAAAATCAGAACAGTAGTCCCTCCCCCCAAAAAAATCAGAACAGTAGTCTCCCCCCCAAAAAAAATCAGAACAGTAGTCCCTCCCCCCCAAAAAATCAGAACAGTAGTCCCTCCCCCCAAAACTCACAACAGTAGTCCCCCCCCAAAAAAAATCAGAACAGTAGTCCCTCCCCCCCCAAAAAATAATTAGTGATGATGTGTTATTTATTTTAGAGCTTAGAAGGAACATTCATACAGATGTACTTATGAACAGCTGGTGTCAAGTTATCCTGACTGTTATAAAGCCCAGCCCAGCAGGTTAGATAAGGACACATCATACTGAATATACACACTTGTCTTTCTTTATTGACAGATCCCTGACAAGGCCCTTGAGAACATGCTCTCTACAATGTTGCCAATACTTTAGCAAACTATCTACCTGCTTGGACAATGTAGTTTGAAAGGCTGGTATTCGTATAAAGGTATTTATTTACCATCCCTTTATCCTGGTTGTTGTTTGATGACTTTGTAAAACTTCCCGGGGCTCCGTCAGGAGGAATGACATTGGATCAAGTTGTATATTGGATTCACCTCAGCCAATCTCTGATGAGGAGAGTACTGAATACATAATGAGAGTGGTTAGAAACCATAGAACCTGGTGATGTGTTTCCACAACAGTTAACTAACACGTTCCCTTCCTGCTTCAAACTGCCTGCTCCAAACTGCCTGCTCCAAACTGCCTGCTCCAAACTGCCAGCTCCAAACTGCCAGCTCCAAACTGCCAGCTCCAAACTGCCAGCTCCAAACTGCCAGCTCCAAACTGCCAGCTCCAAACTGCCTGCTCCAAACTGCCAGCTCCAAACTGCCTGCTTAATCACTTGATTTGATTATATTGTTTTATTTATTAGGATCCCTGTTAACTGGTGACAGCTGGTCTTACTGGAGTCCGACACATAACCAAAAAGACATTACAGACTTTACAATTTACATACACTACATGTTTATGTTTTAAATGTGTGTGTGTGTGTGTGTGTGTGTGTGTGTGTTCATCTATCAGTAGCACATACAGTACATACACACAACAACATACACACAACAAGTAGGTCACATGGGGGAGAGGCGTTGTGCTGTGAGGTGTTGCTTTATTTGTTTTTTGAAACCAGGTCTGCTGTTCACTTGCTCTTTACAAGATAGAAGGGAGTTCTGTGCACTCATGGCTCTGTATAATACTGTATGTTTACTTAATTTGGTCTGGACCTGGGGACTGTGAAAAGATCCCTGGTGGCATGTTTGGTGGGGTAAGTGTGTGTTTGTTAGTGCTGTGTGTAAATTGACTATGCAAAACATTTGGAATCTCCAACACATTGTTTCTTCTAAATCAAGAAGTGACATAGTCAATCTTTTCTCAACTCTTAGCCAAGAGAGAGTGGCTTGTATAGTATTAATATCAGCCTTCTGATTACAATGAAGAGCAAGATGTTCCGCTCTGTTCTGGGCCAGCTGCAGCCTAACTAGGTCTTTCCTTGCAGCACTCGACTGGGCAATAATCAAGATAAAATAAAACTAGACCCTGGAGGACTTGCTTTGTGGAGTGGGGTGTCAAAAAGCAGAGCATCTCTTTATTACAGACAGACCTCTCCCCATCTCTATATTACAGACAGACCTCTCCCCATCTCTCTATTACAGACAGACCTCTCCCCATCTCTATATTACAGACAGACCTCTCCCCATCTCTTTATTACAGACAGACCTCTCACCATCTCTTTATTACAGACAGACGTCTCACCATCTCTTTATTACAGACAGACCTCTCCCCATCTCTTTATTACAGACAGACCTCTCCCCATCTCTTTATTACAGACAGACCTCTCACCATCTCTCTATTACAGACAGACCTCTCCCCATCTCTTTATTACAGACAGACCTCTCCCCATCTCTATATTACAGACAGACCTCTCCCCATCTCTTTATTACAGACAGACCTCTCCCCATCTCTTTATTACAGACAGACCTCTCCCCATCTCTATATTACAGACAGACCTCTCCCCATCTCTATATTACAGACAGACCTCTCCCCATCTCTATATTACAGACAGACCTCTCCCCATCTCTATATTACAGACAGACCTCTCCCCATCTCTTTATTACAGACAGACCTCTCCCCATCTCTCTATTACAGACAGACCTCTCCCCATCTCTATATTACAGACAGACCTCTCCCCATCTCTTTATTACAGACAGACCTCTCCCCATCTCTCTATTACAGACAGACCTCTCCCCATCTCTTTATTACAGACAGACCTCTCCCCATCTCTATATTACAGACAGACCTCTCCCCATCTCTCTATTACAGACAGACCTCTCCCCTTCTCTCTATTACAGACAGACCTCTCCCCATCTCTATATTACAGACAGACCTCTCCCCATCTCTTTATTACAGACAGACCTCTCCCCATCTCTCTATTACAGACAGACCTCTCCCCATCTCTCTATTACAGACAGACCTCTCCCCATCTCTTTATTACAGACAGACCTCTCCCCATCTCTATATTACAGACAGACCTCTCCCCATCTCTTTATTACAGACAGACGTCTCCCCATCTCTTTATTACAGACAGACCTCTCCCCATCTCTTTATTACAGACAGACCTCTCACCATCTCTTTATTACAGACAGACGTCTCACCATCTCTTTATTACAGACAGACCTCTCCCCATCTCTATATTACAGACAGACCTCTCCCCATCTCTTTATTACAGACAGACCTCTCCCCATCTCTCTATTACAGACAGACCTCTCCCCATCTCTTTATTACAGACAGACGTCTCCCGATCTCTATATTACAGACAGACCTCTCTCTCCCCATCTCTTTATTACAGACATACCTCTCCCCATCTCTTTATTACAGACATACCTCTCCCCATCTCTTTATTACAGACAGACCTCTCCCCATCTATTTATTACAGACAGACCTCTCCCCATCTCTCTATTACAGACATACCTCTCCCCATCTCTTTATTACAGACAGACCTCTCACCATCTCTTTATTACAGACAGACGTCTCACCATCTCTTTATTACAGACAGACCTCTCCCCATCTCTATATTACAGACAGACCTCTCCCCATCTCTTTATTACAGACAGACCTCTCCCCATCTCTCTATTACAGACAGACCTCTCCCCATCTCTATATTACAGACAGACGTCTCACCATCTCTTTATTACAGACAGACCTCTCCCCATCTCTATATTACAGACAGACCTCTCCCCATCTCTTTATTACAGACAGACCTCTCCCCATCTCTCTATTACAGACAGACCTCTCCCCATCTCTATATTACAGACAGACCTCTCCCCATCTCTTTATTACAGACAGACCTCTCCCCATCTCTCTATTACAGACAGACCTCTCCCCATCTCTATATTACAGACAGACCTCTCCCCATCTCTTTATTACAGACAGACCTCTCCCCATCTCTATATTACAGACAGACCTCTCCCCATCTCTTTATTACAGACAGACGTCTCACCATCTTTACAACCATTGAATCTATGTGTTTTGACCATGACAGTTTACAATCCAAGGTAACGCCAAGAAATTTAGTCTCCTCAACTTGTTCAACAGCCACACCATTCATCATCAGATTCAGCTGAGGTCCTGATTTGTACCAACAACAATGCTGTTAGTTTTAGAGATGTTCAGGACCAGTTTATTACTGGCCACCCAACCCAAAACACAATGCAACTCTTTGTTAAGGGTATCAGTGGCTTCATTGGCTGTTGTTGTTGATGCGTATATGGCTGAATCATCGACTTACGTGGACACACATGCTTTGTTTAATGCCAGTGGCAGGTCACCCAACCCAACACCATCCCTCCCTGTCCCACCAGCCTGAAGAGAAGATTTATGACCAATTATACAAACACAGCCACTAAATGGCCTCTCTGTCTGTCTGCAGAACCCAGGTTTTCTCTCTCTTTCTCTCTCTCTCTGTGTGTGTGTGTGTGTGTGTGTGTGTGTGTGTGTGTGTGTGTGTGTGTGTGTGTGTGTGTGTGTGTGTGTGTGTGTGTGTGTGTGTGTGTGTGTGTGTGTGTGTGTGTGTGTGTGTGTGTGTGTGTGTGTGTGTGTGTGTTGTAATGGTGGTGGGGGGCTAAAGAGATGAGGTGGTGTGAGCCAGGTTTGCAGTCTGCCAGTCCCGCCTCCCAGGTCTCTCTCCAGCCTTGCTGTATGCCTGGCTAGAGTGGAGATGCCCTCTGCTGTGTGACAAAAAGGCACAGGCAGCCATCTGCCATGCAGGGTACCAGCACAGGGCTTGGACTGGAAACGCTCACAACACAGTCCAAGTGCCCAACCCACTCCCCTTACCATCACCACACTCACAGCAGAATTCTGCTGTGAGTGTGGTGACTTTAAGAGCCATTCTGCTGTGAGTATGGTGATGGTAAGAGCCATTCTGCTGTGAGTGTGGTGATGGTAAGAGCCATTCTGCATGGCACAGGAACGAGAGAAATAGAGAAACAGGAAGCTGCCATGTCCAATATCATCTCTCTGGTGGTGATGTCAGGAGGGAGGAAAGGGGAGAGGGATGGAGGGAGACAGAGGAATGAGAAGACAGCATTGGGGCTGTGTGAGGGCTTTAAAACACACATCACACAAACGCACACACACATGTACACTGTACCTTTGGCAAATTGTCTTCATCCACACTGCCCCACCAGCCTGGGGTTTGGGGGATCAGGGCTTTACCACGCCATGGATGGGAACCTCTCTTTGATGTAAACGGTTGGGAGAGTTGGAGCTGGGGGCAAAGAGAAGGGGATCAGCTGCTGAGGGGGCGAGAGAGGGATATATGTGAGTGAAAGAGCATGAGGTGTGGGAACCATAGGGTACCGCTGGAGGGGAGATGGAGAGTTTCAATATGGGAGCTCTCACTACACAGCACAGCCTAGCAGAGAACTGGCCAGCCCTGGGTTAACAGCTTAAACAACACTCACCAGCAGAGTCTCAATGCCTTCCCAGTCCACAACCTCCCTGCTTCTATTACACAAAACCAAACGCACTGTTAATCAGATTGATAGAAGGATCACATGCATTTGGTATAGTAATCATCTCTGTCCTAGGCCCTGATCAGAATAAGTCATATAATGTGGAAAAATAGCTAGTTCTGTGATGATGAATGGGGAAGAGGAGGAGAGAGGGGAGATTAAGTGAGTGAGAGGTAAAAATAGAGAGTGGAGAACCGTCCTGCTGGTTAAATCATCACTCTGGTGAGAGAGATGGATGTGATAGGCAACACAGCCTTCCACTGGGTGGTCTGTCTTTCCGGTGCCTCACAGTAGGCCTACCTATCTTCAGCCCATATCCTAACGTACATTCTACCACATGATACATGACAGGACAGTGGGCACAGGGCAGTTGTTTGACAGACAGTAATAACATACCATTAATACGCCTATCGGTGAAAGGCCATGTTCAGGATTCCCTGAACAGTGTCTGTGATCATGTTAGACGATCTGCCTAGCTGTTTCTCTTCATCAGACCGTCAGATGGAGGATGATTGACAGCCGCCCCAGCCACTGGCCCCGCCCAAACTTTGATCAGAGCAGCAGTGGTTGGCTGATGCTGGGTGGAAGTCACTTTCAGAATGAGCTCATGAGACTTAGCTAGTTAGACTCCATTTTGAAAGCACCCCTAGCCTAAAGTAGCAGCATTCACATCTGGAAGCGATTACTCAGTTCAGATGTTCATTGTTTGCTGTGGAGTCTCTCTCCTCTCTCTGTTGCGCCACCTCTAATCCCTCTGTTACTTATGGGCCGCCATGTTTGGCCAGCGACGTACAGCCCTGCCTTGTGGAGCCCCGCCAATCCCAAATCAAGACAATTTGTTAACTTTATCAGGAGCAAGACTAACCTCGTAAAGACAAGAGGAGAGGAGGAGGGACCAGCACAGTACAACACATTCACTTCCCTTCCAGGACAAGCAACAAAACACTTCTGTCCTTCAAGCTTCCTCCTCTCTCTCGTCAATCTTGGATACTTTCCCTTTCTATCTTTTTCTTCTTCTGTAGTTAGTCATGTTCACTCTGACTATTGTTTCTTCTTCTGTGGTTAGTCATGTTCACTCTGACCATTGTTTCTTCTTCTGTGGTTAGTCATGTTCACTCTGACCATTGTTTCTTCTTCTGTGGTTAGTCATGTTCACTCTGACCATTGTTTCTTCTTCTGTGGTTAGTCATGTTCACTCTGACTTGTTTCTTCTTCTTTGGTTAGAGTCATGTTCACTCTGACTATTGTTTCTTCTTATGTGGTTAGTCATGTTCACTCTGACTATTGTTTCTTCTTCTGTGGTTAGTCATGTTCACTCTGACTATTGTTTCTTCTTCTGTGGTTAGTCATGTTCACTCTGACCATTGTTTCTTCTTCTGTGGTTAGTCATGTTCACTCTGACTATTGTTTCTTCTTCTCTGGTTTGTCAAGTTCCCTCTGACTATTGTTTCTTCTTATGTGGTTAGTCATGTTCACTCTGACTATTGTTTCTTCTTCTGTGGTTAGTCATGTTCACTCTGACTATTGTTTCTTCTTCTGTGGTTAGTCATGTTCACTCTGACTATTGTTTCTTCTTCTGTGGTTAGTCATGTTCACTCTGACCATTGTTTCTTCTTCTTTGGTTAGTCATGTTCACTCTGACTATTGTTTCTTCTTCTGTGGTTAGTCATGTTCACACTGACCATTGTTTCTTCTTCTGTGGTTAGTCATGTTCACTCTGACTTGTTTCTTCTTCTTTGGTTAGAGTCATGTTCACTCTGACTATTGTTTCTTCTTATGTGGTTAGTCATGTTCACTCTGACTATTGTTTCTTCTTCTGTGGTTAGTCATGTTCACTCTGACTATTGTTTCTTCTTCTGTGGTTAGTCATGTTCACTCTGACCATTGTTTCTTCTTCTGTGGTTAGTCATGTTCACTCTGACTATTGTTTCTTCTTCTCTGGTTTGTCAAGTTCCCTCTGACTATTGTTTCTTCTTATGTGGTTAGTCATGTTCACTCTGACTATTGTTTCTTCTTCTGTGGTTAGTCATGTTCACTCTGACTATTGTTTCTTCTTCTGTGGTTAGTCATGTTCACTCTGACTATTGTTTCTTCTTCTGTGGTTAGTCATGTTCACTCTGACCATTGTTTCTTCTTCTTTGGTTAGTCATGTTCACTCTGACTATTGTTTCTTCTTCTGTGGTTAGTCATGTTCACACTGACCATTGTTTCTTCTTCTGTGGTTAGTCATGTTCACTCTGACTATTGTTTCTTCTTCTGTGGTTAGTCATGTTCACTCTGACTATTGTTTCTTCTTCTGTGGTTAGTCATGTTCACTCTGACTATTGTTTCTTCTTCTGTGGTTAGTCATGTTCACTCTGACTATTGTTTCTTCTTCTGTGGTTAGTCATGTTCACTCTGACCATTGTTTCTTCTTCTGTGGTTAGTCATGTTCACTCTGACCATTGTTTCTTCTTCTTTGGTTAGTCATGTTCACTCTGACTATTGTTTCTTCTTCTGTGGTTAGTCATGTTCACTCTGACCATTGTTTCTTCTTCTCTGTTTTGTCAAGTTCCCTCTGACTATTGTTTCTTCTTCTGTGGTTAGTCATGTTCACTCTGACTATTGTTTCTTCTTCTGTGGTTAGAGTCATGTTCACTCTGACCATTGTTTCTTCTTCTGTGGTTAGTCATGTTCACTCTGACCATTGTTTCTTCTTCTGTGGTTAGTCATGTTCACTCTGACTATTGTTTATTTTTCTCTGGTTAGTCAAATTCCTTCTGACTATTGTTTCTTCTTCTGTGGTTAGAGTCATGTTCACTCTGACTATTGTTTCTTCTTCTGTGGTTAGTCATGTTCACTCTGACTATTGTTTCTTCTTCTCTGGTTTGTCAAGTTCCCTCTGACTATTGTTTTGAGGAGATGCTCCCCAATGGGACTTTTTTTTCAATATTTGTGTAGATTATTTGGGGAAATTGACTGTAATCCCTTTAATTTCCTCTCAACAATACTCATTTGATCTTTCCGTTCAGGCTTGTGTGCTGCATTGAGTCTTCATTTTCATTATGTCGCAGGCACAGCACGGGAATCTCATTTTAATTTGACATTTCAGCATCTGGTTTCAATTTCCCCAGGAATGAAAAAGTGTGTGTGGGTGTATGTGTGTGTGTGTGTGGGCGGGGCACCCATGAGTTTGGGGAGCAGGGAGGGCTAGTTGAAGACCTTGTCTAAGGGAGTCTCGACTATAGGAGATGATCATAGTTAATTGAGTTAGCCTGTGCTCAGCCCCAGCAGGCTACTGTAAACCTGGGGAGTGATTGGTCAGGTCTGGACAGTTACAGCAGAGCCAGACCCAGGCAGAGCCGTGAAGATGTGTCCCACTGCAGACCAGACAGAAGCCTTGCAGCATCCTACCAATGGCTTCTCTCTCCTCAGCCAGCTGTTTGTCAAAATGATAGATCAGAGTTTTCTCTTAATCAAAAACTAATTGAAACATGTTGTTACACCATTCTGAACAGGGAAAGATAGTAGATTGATTAGCACACACAATTTCTGTAATACTTACATTTTATTGGGGATAATATTGTTTTGTAAAAAGATAGTCGTTTATAGATGCTTTATAGCTATAGAGAATACCTTCCAATGCCCTTAGAAAGACACTGTCTGACTGACAGGCATGCTGTTCCCTCCAATCATCACATCAGCAGCACAGTGAGAAAAGCCAGGAAGGACAAAGAGGAGGCTTCATGCTGGGACCTGTGTGACTCTAGCCCATACCCACATATTAAGACATGCAGGGAACACACACACACACCACACACACACATACACATACACATACACACTCACACCCATTCAAACTGTGCTTGGCCTCCCTGTTAATGGCCCAGGAAACACTATCTCATAGGAGACAGCTGTAGGCTCAAATGAGGGAGGGGGAGGGAGGGGGAGAGAGGCAGAATGGAAGTGGATGCTCATTATTCCAAAAACATACAGGACAGCACACAGCAGAGCCATCCCTCCCCCCATTCAAATCAGAACAGGGACAGAGGATCTCACAGAGAGACCAGGGAACCAGAGCCAGCCTCTCTTGGCAAGGCTCCGGATCTAACTGGGGTTCTGGCGAAAGAGTTAGAGGCTCGCTCCAGTCCCTAATCCATTTTTCTCTTTCTTTATTTATTTCCCCATCTCCACCTCTCTCTTGTACAATTATGTTTCTCCCCATACAGGTTGCCAGGGTTGTCCGCTGCGCTGTGTGATGTGCAGTAATCAGCTGTGTTTGTTGAGGGAAGGTGGGGGTAGGAGAGAGGACAGCGAGCCAGGCGGGGGAGTGAGGGATGTAGAGGAGGATTGGAGGTCACTTGGTTGTGTTGTTTTAAACACTAGAGGATGACAGCTCTCCTTTGGCCTTCCTCTCTCTCCCCTTCTCTCCCTCTCTCTCTCCCTTCATCTCACTCCATACCCAGAGAGAATCCAGTTAAAAGTCTTTCTAGTCTCCTCTCCTCCAGTGTTCTCTAGTCTCCTCTCCTCTACTTTATCCTAGTCTCCTCTCCTCCAGTGTTATCAGGTCTCATCTCTACTGTTCTCTAGTTTCCTCTCCTCTACTGTATCCTAGTCTCCTCCAGTGTTATCAGGTCTCATCTCTACTGTTCTCTAGTCTCCTCTCCTCTACTGTATCCTAGTCTCCTCTCCTCCAGTGTTATCAGGTTTCATCTCTACTGTTCTCTAGTCTCCTCTCCTCTACTGTTTCCTAGTCTCCTCTCCTCTAGTGTTATCAGGTCTCATCTCTACTGTTCTCTAGTCTCCTTTCCTCTACTGTATCCTAGTCTCCTCTCCTCCAGTGTTATCAGGTCTCATCTCTACTGTTCTCTAGTCTCCTTTCCTCTACTGTATCCTAGTCTCCTCTCATCCAGTGTTATCAGGTCTCATCTCTACTGTTCTCTAGTCTCCTTTCCTCTACTGTATCCTAGTCTCCTCTCCTCCAGTGTTATCAGGTCTCATCTCTACTGTTCTCTAGTCTCTTCTCCTCCAGTGTTATCAGGTCTCATCTCTACTGTTCTCTAGTCTCCTTTCCTCTAGTGTTTTGTAGTCTCCTCTCCTCTAGTGTTCTTTGGTCTCCTTTCCTCTATTGTTCTCTAGTCTCCTCTCCTCTAGTTTTATCTGGTCTCCTCTACGTCTCCTCTCCTCTCTAATGTTCTCTAGTCTCCTCTACATCTCCTCTCCTTTAATGTTCTCTTCTTCTATCCTCTAGTGTTCTCTTGTCTCCTCTCCTCTACTGTTCTCTAGTGTCCTTTACTCTATTGTTCTCTAGTCTCCTCTCCTCTAGTGTTCTCTAGTCTCCTCTCCTCTAGTCTCCTCTCATCTAGTGTCCTCTAGTCTCCTCTCATCTAGTGTTCTCTAGTCTCCTCTCCTCTAGTCTCCTCTCATCTAGTGTCCTCTAGTCTCCTTTCCTCTAGTGTCCGTTCTCTAGTCTCCTCTCCTCTTATCTCATCTCCTCTAATGTTCTCTAGTCTCCTCTCATCTAGTGTCCTCTAGTCTCCTTTCCTCTAGTGTCCGTTCTCTAGTCTCCTCTCCTCTTGTCTCATCTCCTCTAATGTTCTCTAGTCTCCTCTCATCTAGTGTCCTCTAGTCTCCTTTCCTCTAGTGTCTGTTCTCTAGTCTCCTCTCCTCTAGTCTCCTCTCCTCTAGTCTCCTCTAGTCTCCTTTCCTCTAGTGTCCGTTCTCTAGTCTCCTCTCCTCTAGTGTTCTCTAGTCTCCTCTCCTCTAGTCTCCTTTCCTCTAGTGTCTGTTCTCTAGTCTCCTCTCCTCTAGTCTCCTCTCAGCTCGTGTCCTCTAGTCTCCTTTCCTCTAGTGTCCGTTCTCTAGTCTCCTCTCCTCTAGTATTCTCTAGTCTCCTCTCCTCTAGTCTCCTCTCATCTAGTGTCCTCTAGTCTCCTTTTCTCTAGTGTCCTCTAGTCTCCTTTCCTCTAGTGTCCGTTCTCTAGTCTCCTCTCCTCTAGTCTCCTCTCATCTAGTGTCCTCTAGTCACCTCTCCTCTAGTCTCCTCTAGTCTCCTTTCCTCTAGTGCCCGTTCTCTAGTCTCCTCTCCTCTAGTCTCCTCTAGTCTCCTTTCCTCTAGTGTCCGTTCTCTAGTCTCCTCTCCTCTAGTGTTCTCTAGTCTCCTTTCCTCTAGTGTCCGTTCTCTAGTCTCCTCTCCTCTAGTGTTCTCTAGCTCCTCTCCTCTGGTCTCCTCTCATCTAGTGTCCGTTCTCTAGTCTCCTCTCCTCTAGTGTTCTCTAGCTGAGGAGAGTGTCTGTCTTCATGTAGCCTTGCTATCGGTTGGAGTGTGAAGAGTTATCTTTCAGTGGGAGGATTTTGCGGCACTTGTCAAGGCTTTGACTCACACAACATCTCTGATCAGGATATTTCCATCCGGCTGGCCTTGCCTGTACAGATGGAGCCAGTGTTCTAGTGAAGCTGATGTTTATGTTTATATCCTCCTTTTTCTCAGCGGGACTACCCTGTCTCTTTTGACCCGCGCTCATGAGCACATTCACAACTCAGCTGGAGTGTTGTTAGGCTATGTGGAGGACTAAGAGTATTTTTCCAAGCTAGAATATGTGTTGTGTGCAAACAATTATTTTTTACATTCCTTTTGCAAACCTGCGTTTCCATGGAGGCTTATATTGTCATCAACAACACCTCTGACTACCAACAAGAGATAAGAAATATACAAATCCCATTGCTTTAGAGTCTTGTGGAGACTTGTGTTGTGACGGGGGTCATATAGTTTTCTGCTGTTGTACATGAGAAGGTGTAGGGTCCCCTGATTAGCCAGAGAAGTCTGGAGAAACCATTACCTCCCATATATCTCCATCTGAAAGCCAATTCCTACAGGGGGATTGGGTTCCCCTCCCCACTGCCATACAGAAACCACCTCCCTCATGCTACAAGGAGCAGGCAGAGGGAGAGAGGGGTATCTCAGCGATGGCCAATTAAGTGCTTAAAGGGTTTAGGCAGGAATTTGTTGGCTGTCAGGAAGTTGATGTTTCCTGGCGTGAGCCTATCTTTGATCTGTGTGGGGCGGACGGAGATGGAGGAGGTGACTAGAAGCAGGTTCAGGGGGAGTAGGTGGAGGGAGGGGGGGGAGGTGCACCATGGTGACTAGGAGCAGGTTCAGGGGGAGTAGGTGGAGGGAGGGGGGGGAGGTGCACCATTCAGAAACACACACACACACAGACGCACATGCACACGCACACGCACACACGTACACACACACACACACACACACACACACACACACACACGTACACACACATTCACATGAGTATAGACACATACAGGGTCCACTGAGAGCATTGGGCCAGTAACCGGAAGGTGGATCAAATCCCCAAGCTGACGAGTTAAAAATCTGTCATTCTTCCCCTGAGCAAGACAGTTAACCCACTGTTCCCCAGGCACCGATGACATGGATGTCCATTAAGCCAGCCCCCCGCACCTCAGAGGGGATTCAGAGGGGTGGGGTTAAATGTGGAAGACACATACATTTCAGTTGAATACATTCAGTTGGACATCTGACTAGGTATCCCCCTTCCCTTTCCATACACAAACACTCATAAACTCATAGCCAGGACCATCATACACAGGTACACATTGTGCTGACCCTGCATACTTTAGGCTGAGTAGAATTTCAGCCTGTAGTTTATGAGAGCATGGTGTGTGTGTGTACAGACAGATACACCCGAGCTGGGAAAGTGATTACTGGCACGCCGTCTATAGATGGAGGGTTGTTGGTTTTTCATTACCTTCTGTCCTCTCGTAAATCTCTCCAGTTTATCTTCAACACTACCGCTGGGGAGGCAGAGCTAGGCTTTAGCTAGGTTCTGACCCTCTGATTGCAGCCCCACAACCATCCTGCCTCTCAGCTTTTACAATGTTGCTGTGATATACATACTTTTCCATATTGTTACTGGACTGAGTTACTGGGGTATACATTTCATAGAGTGCTAAGTGCACTACTTCTGATGACAAGTCTAGTCAAAAGTAGTGCACTTTGTAGAATATAGGATGTGGTTTGTGTTCTATTCATAAAGTCTAGATAAAGGACACTGTCTCTAATGTCCGTAGTGTTTATATGATGCTGTGATACTATCATGCTGTTGTCAAGATGAATGAGACAGCTCACGTATCATTGGTTCCCATTAAAACAGCATTTCCCTCTGTCACATTAGCTCAGCCGCTGTTGTTCTCATCCATTAGACATTAGACAGGGATGCACAAGCTCCTACACCCCCACACTAATGGGCCTTTTAACTGGGAAAATGCATCTCTGACTGACTATTGGAGCGGGTTTGATGTCAGCGAGGGGAGTGGTATATATTGCAGCGCTTCCCAATCCGGTTGTGAACCCTGTACAACAGCCGTGTTTAAAGTGGCAATACCTGTAGATGGGTTGTAATGCAAACATAGGCTCCATCAGTCAGTGGCAGGGTTGTGTGGATAAACAGGAAGTGAAAGTGACGCGATGATGAAGAGGGGATGATGTGCGTGTCTGGAGGCGGTTCTTATACCCCACGTCAGAGTGTGTCACTCACACACTCATTAGGCTGACACAGAGAGACAGTGTGAGGTGGTAATGAGGGGAGATGATAGGTCAAAGTGTGTCACTCACACACTCATTAGGCTGACACAGAGAGACAGTGTGAGGTGGTAATGAGGGGAGATGATAGGTCAAAGTGTGTCACTCACACACTCAGTAGGCTGACACAGCGAGACAGTGTGAGGTGGTAATGGGGAGATGATAGGTCAAAGTGTGTCACTCACACACTCAGTAGGCTGACACAGAGAGACAGTGTGAGGTGGTAATGAGGGGAGATGATAGGTCAAAGTGTGTCACTCACACACTCATTAGACTGACACAGAGACAGTGTGAGGTGGTAATGAGGGGAGATGATAGGTCAAAGTGTGTCACTCACACACTCAGTAGGCTGACACAGAGAGACAGTGTGAGGTGGTAAAGAGGGGAGATGACTGGTCAAAGCCGCTCATGTGTGGATGCACACATGTTTATCTCATTGTCAACAAGGCCTTGTGGGTAGGGGAAGACACTCCAATCTGTGGCCAGTGGTCCAGCCGTTTGTGGTATGACGATCCCTGGTCCTGTATAGTCTCCTCTGATAGAAGTGGTCACTGCGGCCATGTCCACGTGGTGACGAATCGGTAACAGTACCCAATTATAGGTTATGATAACACAGTAGCGGTTTCCTTTTGTCATTATGTTGTTGCTGTAGATCAGTGCTGTGGTCTGTAGATGGTACAATGCATCTGAGTGAGGTATGTCAAATCTACGTTCCTGTCTAACTGGAGTGGCTGGTTTTGGTGTTATTATGCCTTTTGTTTCAAAGCTCATCTCTGCCGCTGCTGAACTCACGGTAACCCGTTTCTCTCCATCTCTTTCTGCAGTACTACGTGATGACTTCAGACAGAATCCTGCAGATGTGATGGTGGCAGCGGGCGAGCCTGCAGTCCTAGAGTGTATGCCCCCTCGCGGGCATCCTGAACCTAGCATATCCTGGAAGAAGGACAGTGCCAACATCGATGACAGAGATGAACGAATCACTGTGAGTGGAACTGGTTGTGTGTGAGATTGAGCTGTCATGTTCATCAAAGTATTTCATACCATATTAATGTCAGTGTTAACCTTACAATTATTGATTTGTCCCCTGTTGTTTCACCAATAATGATTTATAACTCCAAATCAGCAAACTGCAGTTGTTGTAACATTTAATGAGCGAGTCTCATAATTAGTCTTGGTTCATTAGTCAAGCAGCAACATTGATTAGGATCCTGCTGAGTAACATCAGCCAGTCGAACAAACACTCACTACTATGATGAAATGAAAAA
This sequence comes from Oncorhynchus clarkii lewisi, assembly GCF_045791955.1. Classification (NCBI taxonomy): domain Eukaryota; kingdom Metazoa; phylum Chordata; class Actinopteri; order Salmoniformes; family Salmonidae; genus Oncorhynchus; species Oncorhynchus clarkii. Next base: position 32,151,583 of record NC_092170.1, read on the forward strand.
GTTTCTGAAAAAGAGGAAATTTGGTCTCCGCAGCGCTGAGGGATTGGAGACGTTCCCTCTCTATCTGATTTATTCAGCGTTCAAGACCAGCCACCAATTCATCTGTTTTAATTCAGAGTGTAGTGAAGGGATCAGCAGTATCAATCACCTCCCTGCTGCTGGTGAGTAGAGCAGTGGAGAGCTGACCTTGATGGGCCCACCATATGCCTATATACCACATTCCCTGTAGAGAGTTACATGGTGGAGAAGTGATGGTGTGTTTGTTCGCTCTGAAAGGCTGAGTGTGTAGGGTGGATGGAGCTTCAGTCAGCTGCTAGGGATGGACAGAGAAGAGTAAAAACATGGGTCTGCGTGGGTTATGATCAGATGTTGAATCATGTTTGACTCTTCAGTCTACCATTTGCTAATAACATTACATTGGACATTTGGCCAGTAGGCTGATGATTTAGCCAGGCCCAGAAGGGATCAGTAAGGATGATTAGCCAGGCCCAGAAGGGATCAGCAAGGATGATTATCCAGAACCAGAAGGGATCAGTAAGGATGATTAGCCAGGCCCAGAAGGGATCAGTAAGGATGATTAGCCAGGCCCAGAAGGGATCAGCAAGGATGATTAGCCATGCCCAGAAGGGATCAGTAAGGATGATTAGCCATGCCCAGAAGGGATCAGTAAGGATGATTAGCCAGACCCAGAAGGGATCAGTAAGGTTTATTAGCCAGGCCCAGAAGGGATCAGTAAGAATGATTAGCCAGGCCCAGAAGAGATCAGTAAGGATGATTATCCAGGCCCAGAAGGGATCAGTAAGGATGATTAGCCATGCCCAGAAGGGATAGGTTAGGATGATTAGCCAGACCCAGAAGGGATCAGTAAGGATGATTAGCCATGCCCCGAAGAGATCAGTAAGGATGATTAGCCAGGCTCAGAAGAGATCAGTAAGGATGATTAGCCAGGCCCCGAAGGGATTAGTAAGGATGATTAGCCAGGCCCCGAATTGATCGGTAAGGATGATTAGCCAGGCTCAGAAGAGATCAGTAAGGATGATTAGCCCCAGGCCTTGAAGGGATTAGTAAGGATGATTAGCCAGGCCCGAATTGATCAGTAAGGATGATTAGCCAGGCCCGAATTGATCAGTAAGGATGATTAGCCATGCCCCGAATTGATCAGTAAGGATGATTAGCCCCAGGCCTTGAAGAGATCAGTAAGGATGATTAGCCCCAGGCCTTGAAGGGATCAGTAAGGATGATTAGCCCCAGGCCTTGAAGAGATCAGTAAGGATGATTAGCCCCAGGCCTTGAAGAGATCAGTAAGGATGATTAGCCCCAGGCCTTGAAGAGATCAGTAAGGATGATTAGCCCCAGGCCTTGAAGGGATCAGTAAGGATGATTAGCCCCAGGCCTTGAAGAAATCAGTAAGGATGATTAGCCCCAGGCCTTGAAGGGATCAGTAAGGATGATTAGCCCCAGTCCTTGAAGAGATCAGTAAGGATGATTAGCCCCAGGCCTTGAAGGGATCAGTAAGGATGATTAGCTCCAGGCCTTGAAGAGATCAGTAAGGATGATTAGCCCCAGGCCTTGAAGGGATCAGTAAGGATGATTAGCCCCAGGCCTTGAAGAGATCAGTAAGGATGATTAGCCCCAGGCCTTGAAGGGATCAGTAAGGATGATTAGCCCCAGGCCTTGAAGGGATCAGTAAGGATGATTAGCCCCAGGCCTTGAAGGTATCAGTAAGGATGATTAGCCCCAGGCCTTGAAGAGATCAGTAAGGATGATTAGCCCCAGGCCTTGAAGGGATCAGTAAGGATGATTAGCCCCAGGCCTTGAAGGGATCAGTAAGGATGATTAGCCCCAGGCCTTGAAGGGGTCAGTAAGGATGATTAGCCCCAGGCCTTGAAGGGATCAGTAAGCCAACGTTACAGTATGGTCTGGACAATTAACAGCAAACTGCAACTCTGTTTACATAAAGACAACCAGCGGTAATTAGAACCATTTTCCTCCTATGTACTTTATCATGACACTGTGCTCCTCTCTGGGCATGTTATGGTACATGAAAATGATACAGCTCCATCCTGAGCCCAGAACGCCCAGCCATGGATGTGTTCAGTACTATTGATATGACAGCTGATACAGCTCATCCTGAGCCCAGAACGCCCAGCCATGGATGTGTTCAGTACTAGTGACATGACAGCGGACACAGCTTCATCCTGAACCCAGAACGCCCAGCCATGGATGTGTTCAGTACTATTGACATGACTGAACACTGCCTTAGGGTGTTCTCCTAATCACAGCTCTTACTCATAAACAGCGTGATAGCCTGTCCCCCGCCCTCAGCCGCCCACTAGCTGCACCGGGGGAAGACTAAAAAGAAGCGGCTGGTAGTTTCACAGCATAATTGAAAGCGCATAATCTGGTGGAAATTGAATCAAATCATATCTGTCTCTGAATTCAGCCAGCAGTTACTGATAAGCACACAGCCTCTGCATCAACCTCGGAACTAGTTTCTTGGTAGTGGTTGCACATGCACAACATTATATGTGTGTGTGTGTGTGTATGTAAGTGGGTGTGTGTGCGCCACTGTAACTTTGTTGGGACCTGTCATTTCTCCCTATGTGAGAACAAAGCCTGCTCTCTCCTGTCATCAGGGTTGCTTCACTCAAAGACACCTCGCCCATAATGCCCCTCCCCTGACCCTGTCCCAGCTACACCCTTACTCTCAGGCTCAGTCAGGCTGACACACACACACACACATACACACACAAACGCTCACACACGCTCACACACACACACACACACACACACACACACACACACACACACACACACACACACACACACACACACAGACACACACACACTGTTCATCAGCATGGAAACAATACCCTCATCAATCAATGGCTCTAGAGAGGTGGTTTGAGGACAGAGCAGAGCAGGTGTGTCTAACTGCCCAGTGATCGTAGGTGTGTCTAACAGCCCAGTGATCGTAGGTGTGTCTAACTGCCCAGTGATCGTAGGTGTGTCTAACTGCCCAGTGATCGTAGGTGTGTCTAACTGTCCACTGATCGTAGGTGTGTCTAACTGCCCAGTGTGTCTAACTGTCCACTGATCATAGGTGTGTCAAACTGCCCAGGGATCATAGGTGTGTCTAACTGCCCAGTGATCATAGGTGTGTCTAACTGCCCAGTGTGTCTAACTGCCCAGTGATCATACACATGGCCTTTCCCATAATGAGGTTTCACTCTGTTGAAACAGAACACATTTTGCTAGCCCTGCTGTTTATATGCTATTTCCACAATAACATCCTCTCTGTGTTGTGTGTGTCATTATCTGCAGTGGTCTGTGAAATTTCATTGTAAACCAGTATTTGACTGGTGATGTCCATAGCCTGAATTCTGCAGAGCTGGGCCTTGGGAGGGAATGACAGCACACAACAACCGTCTGGTTAGGGAGAGATTTAACAGTGCTGTGTGGGATGTGTCCCTTCCTCACAGAATGACTGGTCCCACATGGACACTTAAAACGGCTCTACACATAAACCAGGGCCATCCACGTGTAACGGACTGTGCTGACGGACGGGTGAATGGGCGGGCTGATCTGTGAATGCCAATCGAAAGCAGCGTGATGCCCTGTGCTGTATGCCCGTCAGAGTGGCTGTGTCAGTGGTATGGCATTAGAGCTGAGGCTGGGCCAGAGGGAAGATGGGCTGGGACAGGGAAGAGATGAGAGGTGACGGGAGGACATGCATGTGGATGTGGATAACAGCTGAGGAGGCTCTTCAAAGAACTCCAGCACTCTACGTGGACTTGTTGGAACGGCTGGGATGGGATTTTTTATTTTATTTTTATGTTTAATTTGACCTTTATATAACCATGTATGCCGGTTGAGAACAAGTTCTCATTTACAACTGCGACCTGGCAAAGCAGTGTGACAAAAACAACAACATAGAGTTACACATGGGATAAACAAATGTACAGTCAATAACAAAATAGGAAAATCTATATACAGTGTGTGCAAATGTAGTAATGCATCATGCAAACGAATTGTAAAATATACAATACTGTAGATTTGTTACTGTTTCTAGTGCAATATGCTTTGTTATTGTACAGATATGGTTGTACATTATTAGAGTAATGAAAGGAGTTAGCCAATTACCATATGAGTAACAATTAGCTACATGGTTTGGCATCATGCCAGATGCATGGTACCTTGGCACGTGCTTTGTATTTTCATGCAACTTCAACTTGAAAGGTTTAATGTTCATCTACAAGGTCGATTTGAATTGAATACTAAAGTATATTATTTTCTGTATTTTGCAGTTTCACAACATAAACGTTTTCAATATATTCATTCAAGAAAAGTCACGCCTTGGGAGTTTTATTGAAGACTTAGTTGTTAGCTATCTGTCTAGTTTTGCATGAGAACGCAACTCAAGGGCAGAATAGAAAGCAACGAAAAACAGACTATTTACAGACTATTAGCAGGGGCAAGACAAACACACGTCTGACTGCTACGCCATCTTGGAATGGGCTGGGATGGGATGGGCTGGGGTGGAATAGGATGGGCTGGGATGGGGTGGAATAGGATGGGCTGGGATGGGCTGGGATGGGGTGGAATAGGATGGGATGGGCTGGGATGGGCTGGGATGGGGTGGAATAGGATGGGATGGGATGGGATGGGATGGGCTGGGATGGGGTGGAATAGGATGGGATGGGCTGGGATGGGGTGGAATAGGATGGGATGGGATGGGATGGGCTGGGATGGGGTGGAATAGGATGGGATGGGATGGGATGGGCTGGGATGGGGTGGAATAGGATGGGATGGGATGGGATGGGGTGGGGTGGAATAGGATGGGATGGGCTGGGATGGGATGGGCTGGGGTGGAATAGGATTGGCTGGGATGGGCTGGGATGGGGTGGAATAGGATGGGATGGGATGGGATGGGATGGGCTGGGATGGGATGGGGTGGAATAGGATTGGATGGGATGGGCTGGGGTGGGATGGGATGGGGTGGAATAGGATGGGATGGGCTGGGATGGGATGGGCTGGGGTGGAATAGGATGGGCTGGGATGGGATGGGCTGGGGTGGAATAGGATGGGATGGGATGGGATGGGGTGGGATGGGATGGGATGGGGTGGAATAGGATGGGATGGGATGGGATGGGAAGGGCTGGGGTGGGAAGGGGTGGAATAGGATGGGATGGGCTGGGACGGGATGGGCTGGGATGGGGTGGAATAGGATGGGATGGGATGGGATGGGATGGGCTGGGATGGGGTGGAATAGGATGGGATGGGATGGGATGGGGTGGGGTGGAATAGGATGGGATGGGCTGGGATGGGATGGGCTGGGGTGGAATAGGATTGGCTGGGATGGGCTGGGATGGGGTGGAATAGGATGGGATGGGATGGGATGGGATGGGATGGGCTGGGATGGGATGGGGTGGAATAGGATTGGATGGGATGGGCTGGGGTGGGATGGGATGGGGTGGAATAGGATGGGATGGGCTGGGATGGGATGGGCTGGGGTGGAATAGGATGGGCTGGGATGGGATGGGCTGGGGTGGAATAGGATGGGATGGGATGGGATGGGGTGGGATGGGATGGGGTGGAATAGGATGGGATGGGATGGGATGGGAAGGGCTGGGGTGGGAAGGGGTGGAATAGGATGGGATGGGCTGGGACGGGATGGGCTGGGATGGGGTGGAATAGGATGGGATGGGATGGGATGGGATGGGCTGGGCTGGGATGGGGTGGAATAGGATGGGATGGGATGGGATGGGCTGGGGTGGGATGGGATGGGGTGGAATAGGATGGGACGGGATGGGTGTGAGTTAAAAAGAGGAGACATGACAAGTGGGAGTCTATTAAACACCAGAGAGTCAGAGACATCAGACATCACAGGATGAAGAAAGGAAGAGAGCCCTGACTCCTCCTATCTATGTTAGCCCTGCCCCCTGACTCCTCCTATCTATGTTATCCCTTCCCCCTGACTCCTCCTATCTATGTTATCCCTGCCCCTGACTCCTCCTGTCTATGTTATCCCTGCCCCCTGACTCCTCCTGTCTATGTTATCCCTGCCCCCTGACTCCTCCTGTCTATGTTATCCCTGCCTCCTGACTCCTCCTATCTGTTAGCCCTGCCATCCCTGGCTCCTCCTGTCTATGTTAGCCCTGCCATCCCTGGCTCCTCCTGTCTATGTTAGCCCTGCCCCCTGACTCCTCCTATCTATGTTAGCCCTGCCATCCCTGGCTCCTCCTGTCTATGCTAGCCCTGTCATCCCTGGCTCCTCCTGTCTATGTTAGCCCTGCCCCCTGACTTCTCCTATCTATGTTAGCCCTGCCATCCCTGTCTCTATGTTAGAAAGCTATGTGAACAAGGCGGTGAAATGCTTTATAGTCTATTCACACTGAGATCTCTGCACTGGGCTGTTGTGGTGACACAGCCGCCACAGTCAATAAACAGACACACAGCAAGGGTCTTTTTCTTTGTCAAACCGCTACTCCACTGAGAGCAGATGGAGGCATTTGTCACACCTGTGCAAAACAGGTCTGTCAAGGGCATGAAGGCCTTATAATGGAACAGAACAAAAAGGCATCCAGCTCAACAGTTTGAGGCGAAACTAATTTGATGTTGCTGTATGGAGGGAATCAGTCAGCACTGGGACAGACTGCAGACATGCCCTGTATTGTCTTCCCACTCTTTTGTTTAGTAGTTGAGGGTGATTATCGGCCTAGAAAATGAAATGCTGCATGAATGCCGCCACAACGCATGCTGAGTCTGGGTTTCACACTATCAGCATTACCAAAAGACAGTGTTGGGATAGAGCCATCTCCCTGTGATGCAGGATAATGGTCAGATTGTTTCTGCCTTCAGCAGCCTCCTGTGGAGGTGATATACACAGAGACAAAGAAAGGTGCAGAGAGAAAGGAAGGCCTCTCCATTCACACGGGCCCACTCCAGAGGCCCCCTGTTGTCCAGGCCCTCTAAATATGCCTGAGCGGAATGGGACAGTGCCACCTCCACGCAGAGGTGGGAAAACTGATGGAGTGGATCCTCATGTCAACGGCCCTATGGGACCTCAATGGGATCTCCAGTCCACCTCCCTCTTTCTGCCCTACGTGGTCTGACATGACCTGACCTTGTGCCTTTGTGAGTGTCCCAGTGCTTTAGCTGTTAAGCCCTCCCTCAAACAAACAGTAACATAACGATACTTCAAACTAACATTAACATAATGATACTTCAAACAAACAGTAACATAACGATACTTCAAACAAACAGTAACATAACGATACTTCAAACAAACAGTAACATAACGATACTTCAAACAAACAGTAACATAACGATACTTCAAACAAACAGTAACATAACGATACTTCAAACAAACATAACGATACTTCAAACAAACATAACGATACTTCAAACAAACAGTAACATAACGATACTTCAAACAAACAGTAACATAACGATACTTCAAACAAACAGTAACATAACGATACTTCAAACTAACATTAACATAATGATACTTCAAACAAACAGTAACATAACGATACTTCAAACTAACATTAACATAATGATACTTCAAACAAACAGTAACATAACAATACTTCAAACAAACAGTAACATAACGATACTTCAAACAAACAGTAACATAACGATACTTCAAACAAACAGTAACATAACGATACTTCAAACAGTAACATAACGATACTTCAAACAAACAGTAACATAACGATACTTCAAACAAACATAACGATACTTCAAACAAACAGTAACATAACGATACTTCAAACAAACAGTAACATAACGATACTTCAAACAAACATAAAGATACTTCAAACAAACAGTAACATAACGATACTTCAAACAAACAGTAACATAACGATACTTCAAACAAACAGTAACATGACGATACTTCAAACAAATAGTAACATAACGATACTTCAAACAAACAGTAACATAACGATACTTCAAACAAACAGTAACATAACGATACTTCAAACAGTAACATAATGACACTTAAAAACCCCTGGTCCTCTATACTGCCAATGTGACCCTTCTCTTCCCTTCCTATCTCTTCCCTTGTCTTCTCTTTAAAAGCTGTTTTTATTATGAATATCAAACAAGAGGTGCCCCAGAATGCCTCAGAACACCTGAGGAATCAGTGGAGTGTGTTCATGGATGCCAAGGAAAGCCAGGCTCCCCCCAAAAATGTACGAAAATAAATAAATAAATACAAAATAATTTGTATTTTGTCTCTCTGTCTATCATAATTTTCCTTCAAGAGGCTGAATGTATCTCACAGGAGAAAGCATCCGAGCGAGTGAAACAGTGCTCCTCTGTCTCTCTACGTGTAGGCTGTCTACAGTGCTCCTCTGTCTCTCTACGTGTAGGCTGTCTACAGTGCTCCTCTGTCTCTCTACGTGTAGGCTGTCTACAGTGCTCCTCTGTCTCTCTACGTGTAGGCCGTCTACAGCTCTCCTCTGTCTCTCTACGTGTAGGCTGTCTACAGTGCTCCTCTGTCTCTCTACGTATAGGCTGTCTACAGTGCTCCTCTGTCTCTCTACGTGTAGGCTGTCTACAGTGCTCCTCTGTCTCTCTACATGTAGGCTGTCTACAGTGCTCCTCTGTCTCTCTACGTGTAGGCTGTCTACAGTGCTCCTCTGTCTCTCTACGTGTAGGCTGTCTACAGTGCTCCCTGTCTCTCTACGTGTAGGCTGTCTACAGTGCTCCTCTGTCTCTCTATGTGTAGGCTGTCTACAGTGCTCCTCTGTCTCTCTACGTGTAGGCTGTCTACAGTGCTCCTCTGTCTCTCTACGTGTAGGCTGTCTACAGTGCTCCTCTGTCTCTCTACGTGTAGGCTGTCTACAGTGCTCCTCTGTCTCTCTACGTGTAGGCTGTCTACAGTGCTCCTCTGTCTCTCGACGTGTAGGCTGTCTACAGTGCTCCTCTGTCTCTCTAGGTGTAGGACGTCTACAGTGCTCCTCTGTCTCTCTACGTGTAGGCTGTCTACAGTGCTCCTCTGTCTCTCTACGTGTAGGCTGTCTACAGTGCTCCTCTGTCTCTCTATGTGTAGGCTGTCTACAGTGCTCCTCTGTCTCTCTATGTGTAGGCTGTCTACAGTGCTCCTCTGTCTCTCTACGTGTAGGCTGTCTACAGTGCTCCTCTGTCTCTCTACGTGTAGGCTGTCTACAGTGCTCCTCTGTCTCTCTACGTGTAGGCTGTCTACAGTGCTCCTCTGTCTCTCTACGTGTAGGCTGTCTACAGTGCTCCTCTGTCTCTCGACGTGTAGGCTGTCTACAGTGCTCCTCTGTCTCTCTAGGTGTAGGACGTCTACAGTGCTCCTCTGTCTCTCTACGTGTAGGCTGTCTACAGTGCTCCTCTGTCTCTCTACGTGTAGGCTGTCTACAGTGCTCCTCTGTCTCTCTATGTGTAGGCTGTCTACAGTGCTCCTCTGTCTCTCTACGTGTAGGCTGTCTACAGTGCTCCTCTGTCTCTCTACGTGTAGGCTGTCTACAGTGCTCCTCTGTCTCTCTACGTGTAGGCTGTCTACAGTGCTCCCCTGTCTCTCTACGTGTAGGCTGTCTACAGTGCTCCCCTGTCTCTCTACGTGTAGGCTGTCTACAGTGCTCCTCTGTCTCTCTACGTGTAGGCTGTCTACAGTGCTCCTCTGTCTCTCTACGTGTAGGCTGTCTACAGTGCTCCTCTGTCTCTCTACGTGTAGGCTGTCTACAGTGCTCCTCTGTCTCTCTACGTGTAGGCTGTCTACAGTGCTCCTCTGTCTCTCTACGTGTAGGCTGTCTACAGTGCTCCTCTGTCTCTCTACGTGTGGGCTGTCTACAGTGCTCCTCTGTCTCTCTACGTGTAGGCTGTCTACAGTGCTCCTCTGTCTCTCTACGTGTAGGCTGTCTACAGTGCTCCTCTGTCTCTCTACGTGTAGGCTGTCTACAGTGCTCCTCTGTCTCTCTACGTGTAGGCTGTCTACAGTGCTCCTCTGTCTCTCTACGTGTAGGCTGTCTACAGTGCCTTCAGAAAGTATTCAGATGTCTTAACTTCTTCCACATTTTGTTCGGTTACAGCCTGAGTTTCTCCCATTCGTCTCTGCACATCCTCTCAAACTCTGTCAGGTTGGATGGGTAGTGTTGATGCACAGCTATTTATTTAAGTGGAGGAGCGAGAGTGGAGGGTTTTTTGTTTGTAGGGGGATTTATTAGTTGTGGCAATTAGACTACCTCTCCGTGTCTCTGCTCCTCCCAGATAAGCTGTTAGGCTGCACACCACAGATGTGTTGTTCCACTGAGAACCTTCTGACATTCTATTTCTATACTCCCCTGTTCTTAGAACCTGTCGTTCCCCTACCTAGCAGACTTCATGTGGATTGTTTTGCTCCTGAACAAGGTGTCACTCTTAATTAGGCTAGTGGGATAATAAAAGTGAGGCCCCATTCCTTCACATGCAGACCACAGTTAATTAGATTTTGTGAGACGTTGCATAGTGTGTCATGAAGTTGATACATGTGTAGGAGTGTGTTTGACTGAAGACAGCCAGTGAAAGGCAGAAGGTTTGGGGCTCTTTTGCAATGCTTTTTGGGGCTACCCCCTTCAACTCTCCCCTACCTACACACACACACACACACACACACACACACACACACACACACACACACACACACACACACACACACACACACACACACACACACACACACCTCGGTGGGTTTTAAATAAAGGGGTCTGTTACAGGCCTCGGGGTGGGGGTGAGGTGTGTGACCCTTAAACCCTTAAGCCCTCTTGGAGCAGGCAGATCAGTGGTGCCCGTGCTATTGTGTGCTGCTACTCTGACTGGCATAGCTGTCAGCTGACTAGGACCTGAGAGGGGCCGGGCTGCCTCACCCAGTGCCTGAGAACAAAGCACCTCCCCTGGCCTGTAATCAAATCCCTGGGAAATAACAGCCATCACACCCACCTTTTCCTGGATACAAAACACACCTTTTAGTGTGTGGGTGTATGCATGTGTTAGTATTTGTCTCTGTATGTATGCATGTGTTAGTATGTGTCTGTATGTATGCATGTGTTAGTATGTGTCTTTGTATGTATGCATGTGTTAGTATGTGTCTGTATGTATGCATGTGTTAGTATGTGTCTGTATGTATGCATGTGTTAGTATGTGTCTGTATGTATGCATGTGTTAGTATGTGTCTCTGTATGTATGCATGTGTTAGTATGTGTATGTATGTATGCATGTGTTAGTATGTGTCTGTATGTATGCATGTGTTAGTATGTGTCTGTATGTATGCATGTGTTAGTATGTGTCTGTATGTATGCATGTGTTAGTATGTGTCTCTTTATGTATGCATGTGTTAGTATGTGTGTCTGTATGTATGCATGTGTTAGTATGTGTCTTTGTATGTATGAATGTGTTAGTATGTGTCTTTGTATGTATGCATGTGTTAGTATGTGTCTTTGTATGTATGCATGTGTTAGTATGTGTGTCTGTATGTATGCATGTGTTAGTATGTGTCTTTGTATGTATGCATGTGTTAGTATGTGTGTCTGTATGTATGCATGTGTTAGTATGTGTGTCTGTATGTATGCATGTGTTAGTATGTGTGTCTGTATGTATGCATGTGTTAGTATGTGTCTTTGTATGTATGCATGTGTTAGTATGTGTCTTTGTATGTATGCATGTGTTAGTATGTGTGTCTTTATGTATGCATGTGTTAGTATGTGTCTCTGTATGTATGCATGTGTTAGTATGTGTATGTATGTATGCATGTGTTAGTATGTGTGTCTGTATGTATGCATGTGTTAGTATGTGTCTGTATGTATGCATGTGTTAGTATGTGTCTGTATGTATGCATGTGTTAGTATGTGTATGTATGTATGCATGTGTTAGTATGTGTGTCTGTATGTATGCATGTGTTAGTATGTGTCTGTATGTATGCATGTGTTAGTATGTGTCTGTATGTATGCATGAGAAAATACTCAAGTAAAAGCTCAGTTTTCTTCTTCTCAGTACGGTTGGGGAGATTGCTGGAAGTAATTTGTGGCTGGAGTAATGCTTCCACTCTTCCCTGCCTCAGGTGTTCCCTCAGGGAACTGTGGCTTTCTAGGTTTGGGGAAGGGATGTTTGGCCAGGCAAGCCCTGAGCAGGAACAGACTGTCTGATAAAGCCGTACAAGCCACAGGTTGAATGAGAATAGCATAGAATGGTTGGATAGGTACCGCAGTTAGTACAGTAGTACAGTACTTTGGCTTTCTATCACTGGGACCTCAGGACATACATGGCTCACTAAGATTAATTTGTGAGTTTATACTCCCATCAAAACATGACAGATGGAGTTTTTTTAAACTCTGAATTCCTTTGGTCATGGTTTTGTGAAGACTCATAACTTCATGGGTGAGGAAATACAGCGCTTTTATACTGAGAGAATGTTTTGCAATGTTAGGCTTGTTGTTTTGTCCTCTCAAGGTCTGACCCTTTCTCTCGTTCCTCAGATCCGGGGAGGAAAGCTGATGATAACCAATGCCAGAAAAGGCGACGCTGGGAAGTATGTGTGTGTCGGGACCAATATGGTGGGAGAGAGGGAGAGTGAGATCGCTGAGCTCACTGTGCTCGGTAAGCAACCTTCCTCACAGTTTCTCTCTCTCTCTCTCTCTCTCTCTCTCTCTCTCTCTCTCTCTCTCTCTCTCTCTCTCTCTCTCTCTGTCTCTCTCTCTCTCTCTCTCTCGCTCTCTGTCTCTCTGCCTCTCTCTCTCTCTCTCGCTCTCTCTCTCTCTCTCTCTCTCTCTCTCTCTCTCTCTCTGTCTCTGTCTCTCTCTCCCCCTCTCACCTTCCTCACAGTTTCTCTCTCTCTCTCTCTCTCTCTCTCTCTCTCTCTCTCTCTCTCTCTTTCTCTCTCTCTCTCTCTGTCTCTTTGTCTCTCTCTCTCTCTCTAACTCTCTCTCTCTCTCTGTCTGTCTCTCTCTCTCTCTCTCTCTCTCTCTGCCTCGCTCTCTCTCTCTGTCTGTCTCTCTCTCTCTCTCTCTCTCTCTCTCTCTCTCTCTCTCTGTCTCTCTCTTTCTCTCTCTCTCTCTCTCTCTATGTCTCTCTCTCTCTCTCTGTCTCTCTGCCTCTCTCTCTCTCTCTCTCTCTCTCTCTCTGTCTCTCTCTCTCTCTGTCTCTCTGCCCCCCTCTCTCTCTCTCTGTCTCTCTGCCTCTCTCTCTCTATCTCTATCTCTCTCTCTCTCTCTCTCTGTCTCTCTCTCTCTCTCTCTCTCTCTCTCTCTCTCTCTCTCTCTCTCTCTCTCTCTCTCTCTCTCTGTCTCTCTCCCTATCTCTCTCTCTGTGTGTTTGTGTACAGTGAAGAGGGTCCAGATGTTTTGTTTTGTGTGTGTCTCCAAGGAGACTAAAGGGTGTCATCGACCCATTCAAGAGGAGTGTGACATAGCCTTCAGTTAACCATGAACTGCCCCAGGAGCCCCCTGACCCCCTTTTCTCCCCCAGGAGCCCCACACATCTCTAATGACCCCCCTTTTCCCCTCTACTGACCCCCCCCACCCACCCACCTGACCTCAGCACCTCTCCTCTGGCCAGCTGTGCCACATTCCACCATGACTGACCTTTGACCCCACAGCTCTCCGTTTATAGTCTCAGTATAGTACTCTGTATTAACTTCAGTCGGCTGAACTTCTGACTGTCCTCTTCACTTCCTCTACTTCCTGTCCGACTAGGCCTCTCATCGTCCCCTCCAACAGGGCCCACGCTAACATACACATATTCTTCTTTCCCACCTAAGAGTCATTATTATATATCGAAATGACTTCAAAGAGTTCAGACCATACTTATGGCTTTGCCTATTTGATTAAACAACACAACAGAACAACTCAAGACAGCCCCAGACACTTACTGAGGACTTTTTCAAGCCAAAACTGAAGGGGATGTGAGGAGAGAGGGGAGGGAGAGAGAGAGGGGGGGGGGGGGCATGAGGAGGGGGAATGTGAGGAGGGAGGGGAGGGAGAGTGGGGGGATGTGAGGAGGGCGAGAGCAGAGAGGAGGGAGGGGTGAGAGAACAAATAGGAGAAAGGGGAGAGAGAGGAGAGAGAAGAAAGGGTAGAGAGTTGAGAAAAGGGAGGTCAAACTATTGAGCTGCAATTGTTGAGCCTTGGGACATATTAAAAAACAAATGTTGGAGGAGAAGGTGATTAAGGGTATTAGGAAATCTGCTACATGTTCCCCATGGATAAGCTCTGTGTGTTGATGTGTGTCTCTGCTGAGGGGATAGAGGCTGGGGAGGGAAAGGGAGAGGTAGCTGAACTGGACCTGAGGGGGCAGGGGTGGTTAGATGGCTATCTGTTTTCATTTCAGAAGCTTTTTCCAACATTCATTTTTATTTCAATCCCTGCTGGAAGGTTAGGGGAAAGGACTGCAACAGCAGGATTTTACAGGACCTCTCAGATAATCAGGACAACGGGCAACGAGGGTAGCTGTGATTACTATGATTACTAAAACACACTGCTAATGTTAGCACTGAGACTCTGCTACAATATGACTGATCGGCAGGATAGTTCAATCCCCATAAAGTGCTAAAGATGTACTATGCTGTACTATACTCTGCTGTGATAGACTATGCTATGATAGACCATGCTATGCTATGCTATGCTATACTATGCTATGATATACTATGATAGGCTGAACTATGCTATGCTATACTATGCTATGCTGTGATATACTATGCTATGCTATGATATATTATACTATGCTATGATATGATATACTATGATATACTATACCGTGATATCCTATGCTATGCTATACTATGCTTTGATATAGCATGCTATGTTATGCTATACTATGCTATGATATGCTATAGTATGCTGAACTATGCTATGCTATACTATGCTATGATATACTATACTATGCTATATTATGTAATATATAATGTAATGATATAATATGCTATTATATGCTATGCTATGCTATACTATACTATGATATACTATGCTATGATATGATATACTATGCTATGATATACTATGCAATACTATTCTGTGCTATACTATACTATGCTATGCTCTACTATGCTATGGTATAATATAATATGCTGAACTATACTATACTATGCTGTGATGTGATATACGATGCAATCAAATGATATGTTATACTATACTATGCTATGCTATACTATGCTCTACTATTCTATGCTATGATATGATATGATATGATATACTGATATGATATGATATACTATGCTATGATATACTATGCTATACTATTCTATGCTATGATATGATATACTGATATGATATGATATACTGTGCTATGATATACTATGCTATACTATTCTATCCTGTGTAAATGCAGATACAGTGTACTGACATGCTGTAGACTTTTTACTGTATAGTCCTGTGCTGTGTCATCTCTCTCTGCAGAGCGACCCAGCTTTGTGAAGCGTCCCGGCAGCCAGGTGGTGCTGGTGGACCAGAGCGTGGAGTTCAGGTGTGAGGCCCGGGGCGACCCAGTTCCCACCGTCCGCTGGAGGAAAGAGGACGGAGACCTGCCCAAGGGAAGGTACTGTACTGTATGACTCATCTTCTGGCCCTCTTTAACACAATCCCTTTCTCTCTTTCTATTTGATGCCTTGCTCCCTTTTGTCTGTCTGATGATCAGCACATACTGTCAGGTATGTGGTGTGTGTGCGCGTGCGTGTTTGACCGATTCCCTGTGAATATTCCAGATATGAGATCCGTGAGGACCACACCCTGAAGATCCGTCGTCTGACCTCTGCAGACGTGGGTTCTTACACCTGCATGGCAGAGAACATGGTGGGCAGGGCGGAGGCGTCGGCCACCCTCACCGTCCACGGTAAGACCACACAACTCTGTTACTTAATCTATTAAAATACTGTGCAGGTTAACGAAGGTCAACGCACCAGTTAACTTGCTCAGTCCTGTACATTGTTCGGTATGGTGGTCCTGTTGTCGAGCCTCTATTGCTGAAAGGTATGCTGATTCTTCCAGATGTTTCAGTCTCTCTAGTTATATGGGTTACGGTGAGTTATGGCACTTTAGACGTAATTTAGCTCAACCTCAATGCAATTATAACACTCAATGCTTGAGCCTGAAAAGTTATTACTTTCACCCATTCTTTAACAATTAGCTTATTGATTTCTAATAAAGGCAATCTGAAAATCCATAGAGGATCTTACACTTTACACATGGGAGCTCAATGATAATCAATTCCATTCACGGCATCCATAGGAGCGAGGACATTCCTTTAGAGGCAGCTCTCTGGTCATGTTTAAGATGCTGTATCAGTGGCAGGCCAGTGTGGAGTTTCTGTGTGTCTCTCTCCATTGTACATCCTACTAACACAGTGAGAACAGAAAGCAGCTGGTCACAGAGTAGAAAGGAGTCATTCAGTAGAACAAGGGGGCCTGGATCCCCCCAACCCTTAAACCTCCTGGGAGCCACGCAGGTGGAACACTGGGGTCATTTAGCAGCAGGTTAATGTGAATATTGGGGAGCAGAGGGAAGGAGGGGGATAGAAGGTGGTTCAGTGCACAGGGGATGGGGTTAGCAGGGTAGGGAGGTGTATATTTTTGTGGCTGAAGTGAGTCACCACTGGAGCAGAGCGAGATGGGAATTGAGCTAGGACGAGGTAGATGGGAGGATGGTGGGGGGGTTTGGGTAGTAGAGGTTTGTGTTGTGAGGTCAGAGTGTAAAATTGTATTCCCAGCAGTCCTCGAGAGCTATGAAGAGATGGGACAAAAAATCCCCCATCACCCCGACACCACCACCCCCTCTCAGTACTAATACAGAACCCAATCTTCACATGTTTGTTCTCTGCAATTATTTATTTCTGCACTACACAGGCCAGTGATGTGTTGAAAACTTTATCAATATATCCAGTAATAACTTCATCAAGAAAAACAATACTAATACAAATAGCCAATGAGAGATACAGTAGACCTTTATTCAAACAAGCCTTTTGCCACACAGACCTGCCATCACTCACTTTGAACTGGACTGTGTGATTACAGGCAGTAGGCCCCTGCCATCACTCACTTTGAACTGGACCATGTGTTTACAGGCAGTAGGTCCTGCCATCACTCACTTTGACCTGGACTGTGTGTTTACAGGCAGTAGGTCCTGCCATCACTCATTTTGAACTGGACCATGTGTTTACAGGCAGTAGGTCCTGCCATCACTCACTTTGACCTGGACTGTGTGTTTACAGGCAGTAGGTCCTGCCATCACTCACTTTGAACTGGACTGTGTGTTTACAGGCAGTAGGCCCTGCCATCACTCACTTTGAACTGGACTGTGTGTTTACAGGCAGTAGGCCCTGCCATCACTCACTTTGACCTGGACTGTGTGTTTACAGGCAGTAGGCCCTGCCATCACTCACTTTGAACTGGACCATGTGTTTACAGGCAGTAGGTCCTAACATCACTCACTTTGAACTGGACTGTGTGTTTACAGGCAGTAGGTCCTGCCATCACTCACTTTGACCTGGACTGTGTGTTTACAGGCAGTAGGCCCTGCCATCACTCACTTTAAACTGGACCATGTGTTTACAGGCAGTAGGTCCTAACATCACTCACTTTGAACTGGACTGTGTGTTTACAGGCATTAGGTCCTGCCATCACTCACTTTGACCTGGACTGTGTGTTTACAGGCAGTAGGCCCTGCCATCACTCACTTTAAACTGGACCATGTGTTTACAGGCAGTAGGCCCTGCCATCACTCACTTTGAACTGGACCATGTGTTTACAGGCAGTAGGCCCTGCCATCACTCACTTTGAACTGGACTGTGTGTTTACAGGCAGTAGGCCCTGCCATCACTCACTTTGAACTGGACCTTGTGTTTACAGGCAGTAGGCCCTGCCATCACTCACTTTGAAGTGGACTGTGTGTTTACAGGCAGTAGGCCCTGCCATCACTCACTTTGAACTGGACCTTGTGTTTACAGGCAGTAGGCCCTGCCATCACTCACTTTGAACTGGACTGTGTGTTTACAGGCAGTAGGCCCCTGCCATCACTCACTTTGAACTGGGCCATGTGTTTACAGGCAGTAGGCCCTGCCATCACTCACTTTGAACTGGACTGTGTGTTTACAGGCAGTAGGCCCTGCCATTACTCACTTTGAACTGGACCATGTGTTTACAGGCAGTAGGCCCTGCCATCACTCACTTTGAACTGGACCTTGTGATTACAGGCAGTAGGCCCTGCCATCACTCACTTTGAACTGGACCTTGTGTTTACAGGCAGTAGGCCCTGCCATCACTCACTTTGAACTGGACTGTGTGTTTACAGGCAGTAGGCCCTGCCTTCACTCACTTTGAACTGGACCATGTGATTACAGGCAGTAGGCCCTGCCATCACTCACTTTGAACTGGACTGTGTGTTTACAGGCAGTAGGCCCTGCCATCACTCACTTTGAACTGGACTGTGTGATTACAGGCAGTAGGCCCTGCCTTCACTCACTTTGAACTGGACTGTGTGATTACAGGCAGTAGGCCCTGCCATCACTCACTTTGAACTGGACTGTGTGATTACAGGCAGTAGGCCCTGCCATCACTCACTTCGAACTGGACTGTGTGATTACAGGCAGTAGGCCCTGCCATCACTCACTTTGAACTGGACCATGTGTTTTACAGGCAGTAGGCCCTGCCATCACTCACATTGAACTGGACCATGTGATTACAGACAGTAGGCCCTGCCATCACTCACTTTAAACTGGACCTTGTGATTGCCATTACTCACTTTGAACTGGACCTTGTGTTTACAGGCAGTAGGCCCTGCCATCACTCACTTTGAACTGGACTGTGTGATTACAGGCAGTGGGCCCTGCCATCACTCACTTTGAACTGGACCATGTGATTGCAGGCAGTAGGCCCTGCCATCACTCACTTTGAACTGGACTGTGTGATTACAGGCAGTAGGCCCTGCCATCACTCACTTTGAACTGGACCGTGTGATTGCAGGCAGTAGGCCCTGCCATCACTCACTTTGAACTGGACCATGTGTTTACACGCAGTAGGCCCTGCCATCACTCACTTTGAACTGGACTGTGTGATTACAGGCAGTAGGTCCTGCCATCACTCACTTTGAACTGGATCATGTGATTGCAGGCAGTAGGCCCTGCCATCACTCACTTTGAACTGGACCATGTGTTTACAGGCAGTAGGCCCTGCCATCACTCACTTTGAACTGGACCTTGTGTTTACAGGCAGTAGGGCCTGCCATCACTCACTTTGAACTGGACTGTGTGATTACAGGCAGTAGGCCCTGCCATCACTCACTTTGAACTGGACCATGTGATTACAGGCAGTAGGCCCTGCCATCACTCACTTTAAACTGGACCTTGTGATTGCCATTACTCACTTTGAACTGGACCTTGTGTTTACAGGCAGTAGGCCCTGCCATCACTCACTTTGAACTGCACTGTGTGATTACAGGCAGTAGGCCCTGCCATCACTCACTTTGAACTGGACCATGTGATTGCAGGCAGTAGGCCCTGCCATCACTCACTTTGAACTGGACCATGTGTTTACAGGCAGTAGGCCCTGCCATCTCTCACTTTGAACTGGACTGTGTGATTACAGGCAGTAGGCCCTGCCATCACTCACTTTGAACTGGACCTTGTGTTTACAGGCAGTAGGCCCTGCCATCACTCACTTTGAACTGGACCTTGTGATTACAGGCCGTTGCAACAGTGCGCCTCTAGATCACTAGAACGCATTTACCAAAAGCCACAAAATACACCTGATTGGATTTCTACAAATATGTAAACACCACAGGAGTCCTCTTACATTTGGGAACTTTACCTTCCTATTGATCAAACAACCATGAAAATGTAGGCTCTCTCTCACTCAGTTATACACATCAACAACAACAAGATCAACAACTAATGCTAACCAGAGCAAGATGAGCTAAAATCTAATGAAGGAACATTAGATAAACCCACTCAGACTTGTTCAGCTTGTTGGCTGTCAAAATTACACGGATAAACAATAGGGAATTGTAGGCCCCTCATCCTTCTGCAGCTTGTCTGCCAATGCATGCTTGTCCAAACCAAGCACCCAAGATAACTGGCTAAAGTTGGCTAGCTTGCTAGCTAGATAATTCCAAACACACCTCACTCTGACCATTTTGCTTGCCGTAGCAGAGCTGGTTAGGCTGTTTGCATGTTTTCTTGAGTGATCTTGAATAACTATTATTTTTTGAGAATTGTTGCAAATGCAAGAGATATCCTAACTTGATAACAGTCGTTCAAGTCCTTGCTAACTAACCAAATGACACTTGCTAGCTGTGTATAGCCACCAAAAAAATGATATGAGGGGAAAAAGTCAGTCACTCACCCAGTCCTCCAATAGTATGACATCCTCCTAGCAGCTAGCTAGCTAGCTATCTAGATAATGTTAGATCCTGTGTTTTTAGTTTGCTACATAAATACATATGCTTGCCTATTAGCCACGTTATGACTGATTTGTGATCATTGCCTTGGTTAGTCTGATTATATTGACAATCCCAGCCTTATTTACATTCGTCTGTTTTTGTCCAGAATATTGACTCATTGAAACTGAAATTGTGATTTACAACCTGATGGCAATATTTTTTGGAATACCAAGAAATGTATTGGTGAATTATATTATTCATGCCTTGAACTGCATCCATATTTTATTTATTTTGATTTATTTAACCTTTATTTAACTAGGCAAGTCAATTGAACAAATTCTTATTTACAATTACAGCCTACCCCGGTGTCACGGCTTCCACCGAAGGTGGTTCCTCTCCTTGTTCGGGCGGTGCTCGGCGGTCGGCGTCGCTGGCCTACTAGCCATCACCGATCCATTTTTCCTTTTCTATTTGTTTTCTCTTTGGGTCTTTCACACCTGGTTTTCGTTTGCTTTCATTTCTGTGTGTATATTTACCCCTGTTTCGACGCTTAGGTTTGTGCGGGATTATTTTTCATGTTGCTTGTTGAGTTTTTTTTCCTCAGTTTATTCACTTGTACCATGTGTTAAGTATAGTAAGGAGCGTTGTTTTTTCTCCTTCCCGTGAGTAACTGTGTGTTCCCATGGTCTTGAATTGGACTCGCATTGTTCTGGTATCGGTCTTGACTCGGTCTCCCCCTTCCATTCTCGATCTTGACTCGGTGTCAGATGCCTTGTCCCCCTCCCGGTGTCCAACTCCCCCCCCCCCCCCCCTTGCCTCGGTCTTGACTCAGTCTCGCCCACCCCCCCCCCTCCTCTTGTCTTGGTCTTGACTCGGTCTCGCCCCCCCCCCCCCCCTCCTCTTGCCTCGGTCTTGACTCGGTCTCGCCCCCCTCTTGTCTTGGTCTTGACTCAGTCTCGCCCCCCCCCCCCCCCCCCCCCTCCTCTGGTCCCGGTCTTGACTCAGTCTCCCCCCCCAACCTCCTCTGGTCCCGGTCTTGACTCAGTCTCGCCCCCCCCCCCCCCTCCTCTGGTCCCGGTCTTGACTCAGTCTCCCCCCCTCCTCTGGTCCCGGTCTTGACTCAGTCTCGCCCCCCCCCCCCCACCCCCCCCCTCCTCTTGTCTTGGTCTTGACTCAGTCTCGCCCCCCCCCCCCCCCCCTCTGGTCCCGGTCTTGACTCAGTCTCCCCCCCCACCCCCCCCTCCTCTTGCCTCGGTCTTGACTCGGTCTCGCCCCCACCCCCCCTCCTCTTGCCTCGGTCTTGACTCAGTCTCGCCCCCCCCCCCCCCCCCCCCCCTCCTCTTGCCTCGGTCTTGACTCGGTCTCGCCCCCCTCTGGTCCCGGTCTTGACTCAGTCTCGCCCCCCCCTCCTCCTCTGGTCCCGGTCTTGACTCAGTCTCGCCCCCCCCCCCCCCCCCCCTCCTCTGGTCCGGTCTTGACTCAGTCTCGCCCCCCCCCCCCCCCCCCCCCCTCCTCTTGTCTTGGTCTTGACTCAGTCTCGCCCCCCCCCCCCCCCCCCCTCCTCTGGTCCCGGTCTTGACTCAGTCTCCCCCCCCCCCCCCCCCCCCCCCCCCCTCCTCTTGTCTTGGTCTTGACTCAGTCTCACCCCCCCCTCCTCTGGTCCCGGTCTTGACTCAGTCTCCCCCCCCACCCCCCCTCCTCTTGCCTCGGTCTTGACTCGGTCACGCCCCCCCCCCCCCCCCCCCCTCCTCTTGCCTCGGTCTTGACTCGGTCTCGCCCCCCTCTTGTCTTGGTCTTGACTCAGTCTCGCCCCCCCCCCCACCCCCCTCCTCTGGTCCCGGTCTTGACTCAGTCTCCCCCCACCCCCCCCTCCTCTTGCCTCGGTCTTGACTCGGTCTCGCCCCCACCCCCCCTCCTCTTGCCTCGGTCTTGACTCGGTCTCGCCCCCCCCCCCCCCCCCCCCCCCCTCCTCTTGCCTCGGTCTTGACTCGGTCTCGCCCCCCTCTTGTCTTGGTCTTGACTCAGTCTCCCCCCCCCCCTCCTCTGGTCCCGGTCTTGACTCAGTCTCCCCCCCCCCCTCCTCTGGTCCCGGTCTTGACTCAGTCCCCCCCCCCCCCTCCTCCTCTTGTCTTGGTCTTGACTCAGTCTCGCCCCCCCCCCCCCCCCCCCCCCCCCCCCCCTCCTCTGGTCCCGGTCTTGACTCAGTCTCGCTCCCCCCCCCTTCCCCCCCTCCTCTGGTCCCGGTCTTGACTCAGTCTCGCCCCCCCCCCCCTCCTCTTGTCTTGGTCTTGACACGGACCCAATTTACTCCGGTCTTGGTCTTGAATCGGTCTCGCTTTACCTGGTCTCGAACACAACACTGACATCCATCAATAACTTCATCAATACATCCACCTCTCTGGTTGACTTTCCTGCTTGCGCTGCCTCTCTGATGAAGGCCTAGCTAATTAAAGAGAACAGCATTGATGTTTGTTAATGTTCCTACCAGGAGCTGTACCTGTGACTTAACAGCAGGGTTAAAAGTAAGAACCACAATACACTCTGTCCCCAACACACCATTCAGAATTACAGGATCAGGCTGAATTTGACCCATTTTCCCCAAAAAATGTATTAATGAACAGCAGTGTTTCATCACCCATGCTATGCCTGTATTAGAGGAAGTATGCAGGATGAGGTGAGACCCTGTATTAGAGGAAGCATGAGGGATGAGGGGAGACCCTGTATTAGAGGAAGCATGAGGGATGAGGTGAGACCCTGTATTAGAGGAAGCATGCAGGATGAGGTGAGACCCTGTATTAGAGGAAGCATGAGGGATGAGGTGAGACCCTGTATTAGAGGAAGCATGAGTGTTGAGGTGAGACCCTGTATTAGAGGAAGCATGCAGGATGAGGTGAGACCCTGTATTAGAGGAAGCATGAGGGATGAGGTGAGACCCTGTATTAGAAGAAGCATGAAGGATGAGGTGGGGCATCTCACAGTATATAGAGTGCATCATCAAAGACTTTGTGCCACTTAATAACTAAAGAAAGTGTTTACCTCCTCTAGCTAGGGAGGTAGAGGAGGAGGGGGATGGGGAGAGGGAGAAGGAGAAGGAGAAAGGATTTTGTCATGTCATATTTGCTTCCGGTCTGATGCTTGTCAGGAGAGCAAGCACATTAAATGACTGATCTGTCATATGTGTTATCGATTTAAAAATTATTATGAGTGTCTTGTCAGATCACAGGGGATGACAGGATGGAGGGAAGGAACCCAAAGGGAGAGATTAAGGCACAAATAACATGTTTATTTACAAAAACATTCAGGACAGGAAGGCTGCTAATGCGTTGAGTAAGATTTCTTAGACACTTGCCACTGGTTTAATGTAATTTCAGTGGTAGAGAATTGTTGGCTACACTGGAGTAAATTAGATATTCTGCTCGTATTTGGAATTAATGTCAATATTCTAAGAATTCAAAGCTCTGCCAGTAACTCCCAGATGAGGGTACTGAAGCCCCATTTAAGTTCTTGGATCGGGCTTGGATCGGGTTTAGATCGGGCTTGGATCGGGTTTAGATCGGGCTTGGATCAGGTTTAGATCGGGCTTGGATCGAGAAGGAAAGTTCACAGCGTCACAGTATTGCGACCTGTAGCTGGAAACATGATTCGATATTTTATTGATTACAATATGTTATGTGAGCAGTATATTCATTGGAATCATTTTTGGTTGAATCAAAAGTATTATACTCATTTATCATGACTCTAAAGTGAAATCTTAAAATAGTGATATGCTGGTTTGTTTGGCTCATTCATTCCAGAAAGGACAGATAGTGTTTTTGTTCTTCACAACTCTCATGGCCAGATCCTCAGTGAACAATGTCAGCATTGTACCGTGTGCCAGGGGATATTTTTATTTCTCACTGCTCTGCTCTCATTACTAACTTAATCAGTGAATTATTGTTTTCACATGTGTTTGCCTGTCTGTAACACCTCCTCTGAACTTATAAACACGTTCAGTCAAATATTCCATTTATTGACGTAAGAAACACATGAATGGCCACACCATGGGCTTGGTTAAATAAAGGTGATATAAAACTACAGACATCCTGGGAATATATATTAGGAATATATTGGGAATATATTAATAACCAGTAAAATAATGCAGGTCATTTTGCCATAACTTGTGAATTATTTGTGGAGTGGAAGCCCCTAGAGTGGTTTGACCAATAACCCATGGAAAGGGACTGGAGTAGAAGCCCCTAGAGTGGTTTGACTAATAACGCATGGAAAGGGACTGGAGTGGAAGCTCCTAGAGTGGTTTGACTAATAACCCATGGAAAGGGACTGGAGTGGAAGCTCCTAGAGTGGTTTGACTAACAACCCATGGACAGGGACTGGAGTGGAAGCCCCTAGAGTGGTTTGACTAACAACCCATGGAAAGGGACTGGAGTGGAAGCCCCTAGAGTGGTTTGACTAACAACCCATGGAAAGGGACTGGAATGAGAAATACAAGCGCTGCCTAAACAACTGGAGAGAGTTAGCAAGGGAACCTACATCATCTAGCCACTCCAATGTGCACAGCAGAGGCTTCTCTTCATTAGCTGTTGTCATATTAATCAAGGAAGCCCTCTGTAGTCAGTCATGAAGAGTACTATACATTAGAACCAGAATAAGCTGTTAGAAGCCAGGCCACACACATTCAGGACTCGTATTGCTGCTTTCCACATCTCCTACATATAAATATCAACAGCATATCAATCTTTATCATGTTACAAATGTAACCAAATAGAAGGATTCATTTATGTTTTCCATAATAATCCTGTACAGCCTTGTGATGGTTACAGCCTGCCAATGTACATACAGCATGCTTATGGCCTTGTTGTGGAGGATTAGGACAGGTCTAATCGGCTAGTGAAAAAGCATTTACAGATCTACACACACGCTAACACAGACACACACACACACACACACACACACACACGTGCGCGCGCACACACACACACACACACACACACACACACACACACACACACACACACAAACACACATATAAATACACGCTAACACATACAAACACACGCACACACACATATATAAACTCAACAAAAAAATAAATGTCCCTTTTTCAGGACCCTGTCTTTCAAAGATAATTTGTGAAAATCCAAATAACTTCACAGATCTTCATTGTAAAGGGTTTAAACACTGTTTCCCATGCTTGTTCAATGAACCCTTAAACAATTCATGAACATGCACCTGTGGAACGGTCGTTAAGACACTAACAGCTTACAGACGTTAGGCAATTAAGGTCACAGTTATGAAAATGTAGGACACTAAAGAGGCCTTTCTACTAGCTGAAAAACAGAAAAGAAAGATGACCAGGGTCCCTGCTCATCTGTGTGAACGTGAGTTAGGCATGCTGCAAGGAGGCATGAGGACTGCAGATGTGGCCAGGGCAATAAATTGCAATGTCCGTACTGTGAGATGCCTAAGACAGCGCTACAGGGAGACCGGATGGACAGCTGATCGCCCTCGCAGTGGCAGACCACGTGTTACAGCACCTGCACAGGATCGGTACATCCGAACATTACACCTGTGGGACAGGTAGACGATGGCAACAACAACTGCCCGAGTTACACCAGGAACGCACAATCCCTCCATCAGTGCTCAGACCTGTTGTAAGGCAGGTCCTCACTAGACAACACCGGCAACAACGTCACCATGGGCACAAACTCCTGGAAAAAAGTGCTCTTCACTGATGAGTGGCGGTTTTGTCTCACCAGGGGTGATGGTCGGATTCGTGTTTATCGATGAAGGAATGAGCGTTACACCGAGGCCTGTACTCTGGAGCTGGATCAACTTGAAGGTGGAGGGTCCGTCATGGTCTGGGGCGTTGTGTCACAGCATCATGAGGCTGAGCTTGTTGTCATTGCAGGCTATCTCAACACTGTGCGTTACAGGGAAGACATCCTCCTACCTCATGTGGTACCCTTCCTGCAGGCTCATCCTGACATGGCCCTCCAGCATGACAATGCCACCAGCCATACTGCTCGTGTGTGATTTCCTGCAAGACAGGAATGTCAGTGTTCTGCCATGGCCAGCGAAGAACCCAGATCTCAATCCCATTGAGCACGTCTGGGACCTGTTGGATCTGAGGGTGAGGGCTAGGGCCATTCCCCCCAGAATTTTCTGGGAACTTGCAGGTGCCTTGGTGGAAGAGTGGGGTAACATCTCACAGCAAGAACTGGCAAGTCTGGTGCAGTCCATGAGGAGGAGATGCACTGCAGTACTTAATGCAGCTGGTGGCCACACCAGATACTGACTGTTACTTTTGTTCAGGGACACATTATTCCATTTCTGTTAGTCACATGTCTGTGGAACTTGTTCAGTTTATGCCTCAGTTGTTGAATCTTGTTATGTTCATACCAATATTTACACATGTTAAATTTGCTGAAAATAAACGCAGCGGACAGTGAGAGGATTTTTTTTTGTTACTGAGTTTATAACACACGCTAACAGACACAATGGGAGCTCCGATTAACCAGACTAAAGCCTTAGCATGCTTTTCTCTCCCAGTGCTAATATGATCTTATGAACGGCAGCAGCCTTGCTCCAGTCCCTATGAACCACTCTACAGGGGCCCTGGCACACATAATACCCCCCAGTGGGCAGAGGGCTACATGGTCCCCCCACTCCCTCTGATAAGATCACAGATAGAGCCTGACACAGACACAAACACACATACACTCCAGCCCCAGCGCTACGTGCCATTTTAGCCCCCACACAGTTTTGACCCAGACAGATTTAGAGCTGACCTCTCCCCACAGGTTCCAGGCAGGTTTAGAGCTGACCTCTCCCCCCAGGTTCCAGAAAGGTTGACAGCTGACCTCTCCCCTCAGGTTCCAGACATGTTTAGAGCTGACCTCTCCCCCCAGGTTCCAGACAGGTTTCGAGCTGGCCTCTCCCCCCAGGTTCCAGACAGGTTTAGAGCTGACCTCTCCCCCCAGGTTCCAGACAGGTATAGAGCTGACCTCTCCCCCCAGGTTCCAGACAGGTATAGAGCTGACCTCTCCCCAGGTTCCAAGGTCCACCACTGTGATCACAGCAGCATGTCAGAGGTAGGGTTACCTCGTTAAAGGCTTAAATACACATGAATGGAAGTGTGTATGTAGGGAGGTGTCAGTGAGGTGTAGGGAGGTGTCTGTATAGAGGTGTTTGTAGGGAGATGTCTGTAGGGAGGTGTCTGTAGGGAGGTGTCTGTATAGAGGTGTTTGTAGGGAGGTGTCTGTAGGGAGATGTCTGTAGGGAGGTGTCTGTAGAGAGGTGTCTGTAAGGAGGTGTCTGTAGGGAAGTGTCTGTAGGGAGGTGTCTGTAGGGAGGTGTCTGTAAGGAGGTGTCTGTAGGGAGGTGTCTGTAGAGAGGTGTCTGTAGAGAGGTGTCTGTGGGGATGGGTCTGTAGGGATGTTGGTGTAGGTAGGTGTCTGTTGGGAGGTTGGTGTGGGGAGGTGTCTGTAGCGAGGTGTGTGTGTGGGGAGGTGTGTGTGTGGGGAGTTGTGCGTGTGTGTGTGTGTGTTTGTGCGTGCGTGCGTGTGTGAGAGAGAGAGAGAGAGAGAGATTTCTTCTTGGTACGACACACAGATACACACCTTTTGAAGTGAGCCTAATCTGCATTTAAAGTCTGTGATAAGTGGGGGGAGGGGCGAGGGGAGGGTCATTACTCTGAGTGACAGCGTTTATGTTTCTGTGGGAGCCATTGAGGCAGACAGATTAGATAAGGTGACTGATTGGCTGGGGAAGATTTATGGACAGAGAGTGACAGTTAACAT
Source organism: Oncorhynchus clarkii lewisi (assembly GCF_045791955.1). Classification (NCBI taxonomy): domain Eukaryota; kingdom Metazoa; phylum Chordata; class Actinopteri; order Salmoniformes; family Salmonidae; genus Oncorhynchus; species Oncorhynchus clarkii. Next base: position 32,179,748 of record NC_092170.1, read on the forward strand.
TCACCTTGTGGTTTTATGGCATGGTGGTCCATATGCATGGCTGTACCCTTAGAGGTTGGAGAGGGGCTTGTCCTCAGGAGACTAAAACCTCATTAGTCAAGAGATAGAGGAAAGGAGAGGAGAGGAGAGGAGAGGAGAGGAGAGGCTCACCTTCATCTTCTTTCAACCTGGTTGGAGAATAATCACTTTTCAACCTCTTGTTTTGATTTTCTTAAAATTATGTATTTGTTTAGTTGTTGATGTTTCTTTTAATATGTGCTCTTGAGGAAACATGGGTAAACACTGAGTCTTGGAACAACGTCATGCAGAGAATACTGTTGGAAGTGTATGGATGTACTACGTGTTTGTTGTTGCTATTCATTGGTTTTCTGCATTATTTGGACATATGTAATGAGTCATCAATGTGCTTCAGTTCCCGCTGGACTGGCCCCACATGTCTCATATTCATTCAGTAACAATGACATGATTATTTTTTACCCATGGAAAATCCTATTGTTGCCTTCCTTCCTAATCATGTTATTGTATTTCATGGTGTTGTTTATGATTTATTTATTCATCTTTTGCCTTGTGTGTTGTTCTGTTGTCTTTCTGTTTCCTTTTAGTTGTGTCTGGTAAGTTGAAATGTTACCTGTCACCTATTCACCCTGACGCCATGACAGAAACAGGAAGCTGTCACAGCACCACCCCCTCCATCCTCCTCCCATCACCCTCCTCCCACCAATCAGCACTCTTGTTTCAGTGACAAAGGGACATTAATGGGTAACAATCTGCTCTATGGTCTGAGTAATCCAAGGTAAAACCAAATCATTTCATTATACTACCCCCCCCCCCCCCCCCCCCTTGTTGTGTTGCTTTATGCATTACCAAATATCCCATCTTACCTGTGGACAAATTGTGTCTGTATGCGGAGTGACAGGCTGCAGATTGCTTTTATGTATGTGATACCTGGCCCGTATCAGCGTTAAGATGTCTGGGGCGTAGTAATACTGTATTCTCCAGGCGTACGCACCCGCTGTCCTCTGAGATGAAGGTGTAAATCGCCCAGCCGGTGGCCCTCAGCATTCAGGCTGTGTCCCTCCACACAGGCCTATTAGCACAGTGAGGCCCGGTGTCACTGCAGGGCTCTGTGTGTGACATTGGGCGGTGACATAGCGCTTCACTCTGAAACAGTTTGTCATTAAGATGCATGGATATGCATCCTGGCTGGGCCTGGTCCTGGATGCTCCTATTGGAGGGTGTCAGCTTGGACAGATGGCTCATTTATCCCCCATTTCCATGTAAATGTTTTTGGTCTGTGTCCTTGCCCATGCTAATGCAGACACCCACAGGGGTTCACACTCCTGTTTTCTCTATTCATTAAACTGTTAATATATACACTACACAGCCTGCATTATGGAATGGACTGACTTTCAGTTTTGAATAATCTTCTGTCCACGCACCAGCAACGCCCAAAGTCTACTCTAAACAGAGACCGCCTGAATACAGAGACCATAACTGTTACATTCAAATTCCTTTGTTTTCTAATATCTAATATCTAATATCTAATATCACTGTCTGATGTTATTATGCGATGCTGTGTCAGTGTGTTAGTTAACAGCCCGCTGCCTGTCCCCTAGTGCCCCCTGTGTTTGTGGTGCGGCCCAGGAACCAGGTGGTGGCGGTGGGGAGGACCGTCACCTTCCAGTGTGAGGCAACAGGAAACCCTCAACCTGCTATCTTCTGGCAGAGAGAGGGCAGCCAGGTGAGAGGCTCTGGGGGACCTACAGTACACCAGGAACCCAACATGAGATGTTGAGGAATGCTTATGGAACAAAAATGAAATACAAATAAGTAGTAAATCATAGTTATATCATAGTCTTCATTATTTTTTTATGATAGTCCTATATGATTTATAGACATTTTATGATTACACCTATAAAACCAGCCATAAAATCAGTGAACATCACTGACCTTCAAACTGATGCTCCAATTGGACCATTCCATTCTCCTACCCTTATGGTCTTCCATAGCCTACTGTCTATATCTGATCTGTCTATATCTGCCCTGTCTCCTCTCTTCTCTGTCTATATCTGATCTGTCTATATCTGCCCTGTCTTCTCTGTCTATATCTGCCCTGTCTTCTCTCTTTATATCTGCCCTGTCTCCTCTCTTCTCTGTCTATATCTGATCTGTCTATATCTGCCCTGTCTCCTCTCTTCTCTGTCTATATCTGATCTGTCTATATCTGCCCTGTCTTCTCTCTTCTCTGTCTATATCTGATCTGTCTATATCTGCCCTGTCTTCTCTCTTCTCTGTCTATATCTGCCCTGTCTTCTCTCTTCTCTGTCTATATCTGATCTGTCTATATCTGCCCTGTCTTCTCTCTTCTCTGTCTATATCTGATCTGTCTATATCTGCCCTGTCTTCTCTCTTCTCTGTCTATCTGCCCTGTCTTCTCTCTTTATATCTGCCCTGTCTTCTCTCTTCTCTGTCTATATCTGATCTGTCTATATCTGCCCTGTCTTCTCTCTTCTCTGTCTATATCTGCCCTGTCTTCTCTCTTCTCTGTCTATATCTGATCTGTCTATATCTGCCCTGTCTTCTCTCTTCTCTGTCTATATCTGCCCTGTCTTCTCTTTTCTCTCTTTATCTGCCCTGTCTTCTCTCTTCTCTGTCAATATCTGTCCTGTCTTCTCTCTTCTCTGTCTATATGTCTTCTCTCTTCTCTGTCTATATCTGTCTTCTCTCTTCTCTGTCTATGTCTGTCTTCTCTCTTCTCTGTCTATATCTGTCTTCTCTCTTCTCTGTCTACCTGTCTTCTCTCTTCTCTGGCTAATCAAATCAAATCAAATGTATTTATATAGTCCTTCGTACATCAGCTGATATCTCAAAGTGCTGTACAGAAACCCAGCCTACCTGCAAGCAATGCAGGTGTAGAAGCACGGTTGCTAGGAAAAACTCCCTAGAAAGGCCAAAACCTAGGAAGAAACCTAGAGAGGAACCAGGCTCTGAGGGGTGGCCAGTCCTCGTTCGGCTGTGCCGGGTGGAGATTATAACAGAACATAGCCAAGATGTTCAAATGTTCATAAATGACCAGCATGGTCAAATAATAATAATCACAGTAGTTGTCGAGGGTGCAGCAAGTCAACACCTCAGGAGTAAATGTCAGTTGGCTTTTCATAGCCGATCATTAAGAGTATCTCTACCACTCCTGCTGTCTCTAGAGAGTTGAAAACAGCAGGTCTGGGGCAGGTAGCACGTCCAGTGAACAGGTCAGGGTTCCATAGCCGCATGCAGAACAGTTGAAACTGGAGCAGCAGCATGGCCAGGTGGACTGGGGACAGCAAGGAGTCATCATGCCAGGTAGTCCCGAGGCATGGTCCTAGGGCTCGGGTCCTCAGAGAGAAAGAGAGAGAGAGAATTAGAGAGAGCATACTTAAATTCACACAGGAATTAAGACAGGAGAAGTACTCCAGATATAACAGACTGACCCTAGCCCCCCGACACATAAACTACTGCAGCATAAATACTGGAGGCTGAGACAAGAGGGGTCAGGAGACACTGTGGCCCCATCCAATGATACCCCCGGACAGGGCCAAACAGGAAGGATATAACCCCACCCACTTTGCCAAAGCACAGCCCCCACACCACTAGAGGGATATCTTCAACCACCAACTTACCATCCTGAGACAAGGCCGAGTATAGCCCACAAAGATCTCCTCCACGGCACAACCCAAGGGGGGGCGCCAACTCTATATATGTCTATATATGTCTATATATGTCTATGTATGTCTATATATGTATATATATGTCTATATATGTCTGCTCTCTTCTCTGTATTCATCTGTCCTGTCTTCACTCCTCTCCACCCTCTAGAACCTGCTCTTCTCCTACCAGCCCCCCCAGCCCTCTAGCCGCGTCTCTGTCTCCCAGACGGGGGACCTGACTATCACAGATGCAGAGCGCTCAGACGTGGGCTACTACAGCTGCCAGGCCCTCAACATCGCTGGCTCTGTCATCACCAAGGCCCTGCTGGAGGTGACTGACGGTGAGTGACGGCCCAGAGAGCCAATCACAGAGAACAAAAAATTGCAGTGAAAGAAATGTGGTTTTGATTATCATGGAGTATTCTTGAGACAAGTTGTGAAAATAATTGTTACAAAATGAATGGCCTAGTCTTCAGTAGGAGGGGTTCCGCCAATCAGGGACTCCCAGAATTAGATCTTGGATACATATTGGTGGTATTGTCACACCATGGCACATGACATGTAGGGATTTGAATAAATACATAATAATATACTTGTGCTATATTTAAGCGTCTTATGTGAGTATTGAGGTCTGTAGAGTTTTGGCCAGACTGTGCTCCTGTCAGAGGTGGAGACTGTGTGGTGCCTCGTCTTCTCCAGGAGCCTGGCTTGCCTCTTGGCTTTGGGCTGTTGGCTCCTGGCAGTGTAACATTCACGCTGGCTGGTGCCTCCTCTGGGAGTCTCCTCTCATTAACAGACTAGCCTGCTGGTGGAGGGATCTGACTTTGTGATGAGACCTGGTTCAGACCTCTAATCACTCAGTCAATGCAGCCAGCCTGGTAGTGTAGTGACCTTGGCTCTAGTGACCTTGGCTCTAGTCCCAGAGTGACTTAGCGATTTACTCAGTCTCTCCGGTGACTACAATTTTGTTTAACTCTCACCTAGATTCAATCTCTCTAACCAGACACCTCTCACCTAGGTTCAATCTCTCTAACCAGAATCCTCTCACCTAGATTCAACCCTCTCTAACCAGACACCTCTCACCTAGGTTCAATCTCTCTAACCAGAATCCTCTCACCTAGATTCAATCTCTCTAACCAGACACCTCTCACCTAGATTCAACCCTCTCTAACCAGACACCTCTCACCTAGGTTCAATCTTCTCTCGCCAGCCACCTCTCACCTAGGTTCAATATTCTCTCTCATAGACACCTCTCATCTAGGTTCAATCTTCTCTCTCCAGACACCTGTCACCTAGGTTCAATCTTCTCTCTCCAGACACCTCTCACCTAGGTTCAATCTCTCTAACCAGAATCCTCTCACCTAGATTCAACCCTCTCTAACCAGACACCTCTCACCTAGATTCAACCCTCTCTAACCAGACACCTCTCACCTAGGTTCAATCTTCTCTCGCCAGACACCTCTCACCTAGGTTCAATCTTCTCTCTCCAGACACCTCTCACCTAGGTTCAATCTTCTCTCTCCAGACACCTCTCACCTAGGTTCAATCTTCTCTCTCCAGACAGGCCTCGTTATTTAGCACCTCCTCCCTTGACCTTTGTGGCTGGGCCTGCTCTCGCTCTCATCCCCCCTCTCCCTCTCCCCCTCCCTCTCCCCCCATCTCTCTCCTTTGCACTCCATCTCTCTCTCTCTCTCTCTCTCTCTCTCTCTCTCTCTCCCCCTCTCTGTCTCTGTCTCTCTCTCTCTCCCCTCTCTCTCTCTCTCTCTCTCTCTCTCTCTCTCTCTCTCTCTCCCTCTCCCCCCCCTCTCTCTCTCCCCCTCTCTCTCTCTCTCCCCCCTCTCTCTTTCCCCTCTCCCTCTCTCTGTGGTTTGGCAGGGCCTGTTAGATGGTAGAAGGAGGAGATAATACCAGTTATTAAAGGAGCAGGCCTCTTCCTCTGCGGGCAGATCTGGTAATTACAGGTCACAATGACAATGTTTTAGTAATTACACCAGCACCAGCACCAGCACCAAAGAGCCAGTCTCACATGTAATATACTACACTGCATGTGTGTGTAAATATACAGGCGTACGTGTGTCCTACGCTCTGTATGTGTATCCCATTTTATAATGGATTTGCTATTCATTTAAGTGCCTGTCGTTGAACTAAACAACCTCATGCTTCTGACTAAATCAGCAGCGCTGGCAAAATTGGTTATCAATAGCAGTATTAACATCATTAATGATAACAGCTTCAGTGGTAATCTACATAATGGAGATTTAATGAAGCACATTTAATTAAATCTGTGTGTGTCGACTGGTGAACGACCAGAGAGGAGGATGAGGAGGAGGGAGGGAAAATTCTCCACGGTAAGAACTTTGTCTGCTAGGTATTTAAAAGTTTTTTTTCCCATGTTCTGAGGGTGCTGTAGGTGTCCATGTCTCCACTGGCAGCCAGGAGTCTGGAGCTGCAGGAAGAGGACTTGTTTCGTAGCCTGTTTTATTTGAATTACACCACATTTGTTTGGCTAAGGTCAACTCCTGCTGCTGAATGATTAGAAAATCACTTCCAGTTGTGAAAATTGGATTTCATTGTCTCTGTCTCTCTCTCTCCATCTACCTTCGCTAGCTTCACTCTCTTCAAATACCACACAGCTGCCTTGTGTTTGTGACTTTCTCTCTCTTCTCTGCCTTTTGTGTGTTTCTCTGCACACCTTTCTTTTTCTTCTCTTTTCTTCAATTTCACTCAATATTATTCATTGTTATGTTCTTTCGCTCTTTCTATATTCAACCTTATACAGTACCAGTCAAAAAGTTTGGACACCTACTCATTTAACAGTTTTTCTTTATTTTTATTATTTTCTACATTGAAGAATAATAGTGAAGACATGAAAACTATGAAATGACACGGAATCATGTAACAACCATAAAAGTATGGTATATATATTATTGGTATATATATATTTTATTCTTCAAAGTAGCCACCCTTTGTCTTTATGACAGCTTTGTACACACTTGGCATTCTCTCAACCAGTGTCACCTGGAATGCTTTTCCAACAGACTTGAAGGAGTTCCCACATATGCTGAGCACTTGTTGGCTGCTTTTTCTTCACTCTGTGGTCAAACTCATCCCAAACATCTCAATTATATTCTCTCCCTCTTATTCACACAGTCTCTAACTCCCCCTGTCTCCATGTCTCTCTCTCTCCTCTCTCTCCCTCTCCCTCTCTCTCTCTCTCTCTCTCGCTCTCTCTCTCGCTCTCTCTTGCTCTCTCTTTCTCTCTCTCTAGTTGTGTCGGATCGCCCACCTCCAGTTGTCCGCCAGGGTCCAACCAATCAGACAGTGTCTGTGGACGGGACGGTGGTCCTGAGTTGCCTAGCAACGGGTAACCCCACCCCCACCCTCCTGTGGAGGAAGGACGGTGTGTTGGTGTCCACTCATGACTCCCGGGTCAAACAGCTGGACACGGGCGCACTGCAGATCCGCTACGCCAAGGTAACACACACACACTGGCACACACACACACACATTTAAAGACACTCAAACATACACAGACACACACACTGACACACACACACACATTTAAACACACTCAAACATATACACACACATACACACACACTGACACACACACACACACATATTTAAAGGCACTCAAACATACACAGACACACACACTGACACACACACACACATTTAAACACAGTCAAACATACACACACACACACACACACACACACACATTTAAACACACTCAAACATATACACACCCACTGACACACACACATTTAAACACACTCAAACATATGCACACACACAAATTGACACAAACACACATTTAAACACACTCAAATATATACACACTCACACTGACACACACGTACACATTTAAACACACTCAAACATATACACACACATTTAAACACACTCAAACATATACACACTCACACTCAAACTTATACACACACACACACACATTTAAACACACTCAAACATATGCACACACACACACAATGACACACACATACACATTTAAATACACTCAAACATATATACACACACACACACACACACAAATAAACTCTAATTTTTTTACTGTATAAACACATGGGAGCTTTTCACTCCAAGCTTTTCAAAGCATAAACATAAAACAATGTATTAATTTATTTTTTGGTTCAGAGTACTAGTACTGAGAAAATACATCAGACTGCAGGCGGACTGTGTATGAAGCCTTTATACTACAGGACTGTCTGATCTACAGAGCAACATGTAGGTCTACTGTAGTGGACCAGCTCACATGGAATATCTTACTGAGGCAGTTGGCTGTCAAAACATATGCCCCATTATCCTAATATATGGAAATAAAAACATAATTTCATGGAATTCTCTTTCTATTTGGAGGACAGTTTGACTATTTGAAGACTTCCAAATTGACCTCCGTCACATGTTTACATTTCCAATTAAAGCTCTTCCATTAGCCGAGACATTAATAACCCATTCCCCCAAATCAACTTCACAGCTGTCCTGTATACCCGTCTATACGGCTGGCTGGCTGGCTGGCTGGCTGGCTGGCTGGCAGAATAACTCCCGCTGCTCGATCAGTAAATAAAGCATGTGATCAGTTCCCTCCTAGCGCCCAGCCAGCCCTCTCCTCTCCTCAGTGAGCTGTCAATCAGCTGTCAGGGATTTTGAAGTGGAGTCTTCGAAGTCACACACACACTCTTGTCCTGTCACTCAACCCTCTGAGTGTGACAGGGAGTTGAGGGAAGCAGAACACACTCTCAGGGAGAGACGAGGGGGGTGCCGACGCGTTCTCCAGATGGAGGCGTCAAGGGGTCCGAGTTCTCGTCAGACTGTTGCGATGTCTGTGTGTGTGTTGTGATGACTGCAGGCGTGCTTTGTGTGGTGACAGGGCTGTGGTGAATGGGAAACAGTGTGATGTGTTTTCGACCCAAACCTTACCTAAAACAATTTACATGAACATGTCATTTATGTTTTACAGTGTCTTTGACGTGTGAGGTTTTTTCTTCTCATTGATGTAACATTAGTATAGCTATTAGTATAGCTATTACTTTAGCTATTAGTTTAGCTATTAGCTTAGCTATTAGTATAGTTATTAGCTTAGCTATTAGTTTAGCTATTAATATAGGTATTAGTTTAGCTATTAGCTTAGCTATTAGTATAGCTAATAGTAATGCTATTAGTATAGCTATTAGTTTAGCTTTTAGTATAGCTATTAGGAAAGATATTAGTATAGCTATTAGTTTTGTGATGAGGATTTAATGTATTTTTAAGGAGTTTGGTCTGTCTTACCTGTCAGGTTGAACTTAAGATGGACCCTACCTGGAGGCATTTTACAGGACACACACACTCCCTCTCTCACACACTGAGACCCACACTCCCACACTCACACACCACTAGAGAGTGTCACCGCATCTGTTCTATAAAGCAGTCCTGTCCCTGGGGGGACAGGGAGATGAGGGGAGGGGGATACGGAGGGGGAGAGGAGAGGAGGTCTCCAATTAGTCTGTGCTCTTGTGGAAATCTTTCCAATTTGACTGGTACAATCCTGCCACTTGGCCATCCCAGCTGCTTTTCCACTTTCTAGAGGGAGAGGTAATAGTGAGATAACCAGGCATTGACGGCTGGCTGCTAGGGACCACACCAGCATGACAATGAGCAGAGAGAAGCGGAGAGAGAGAGAGAGAGAGAGAGAGAGAGAGAGAGAGAGAGAGAGAGAGAGGATGGGGAGGAAGCAGCACTATTTTAGTCCTATTTCACTGATGACAGACCATGACCAGATAGAACCCAGAGCGATCACTAATCTAGTCCCTTCCTGCCCTCTTTTCTTCTGTCTTACAGATGGGTGACACAGGCATCTACACATGCACCGCCTCCACTCCCAGTGGCGAGGCCTCGTGGAAAGCCTACCTGGAGGTTCAAGGTAAGCCAGTGGGCTGCTGCCTACTGTCACTGTGGCTTCATTCCATAATGACATTGAATTAAACACATTCAGAATGTAATTTTTTGTTGTTGTGTTGGCACCACCACAGGGAGTGTGCGTGTGAAGGTGTGCGCGAGTCTGTGTGTTTGTGAATGTGCTTAGTATGCCTTCACGTGAGAGACATTTCCATAGTCAGGCATTACTGATAAAGTATTCATTTAGATTTAAACATCTCATGATACTCTCCTCTCTCCTCATTTTCAGAGTTTGGTGTTCCAGTGCTGCCGGCCAGACCCACTGACCCCAACCTGATCCCCAGTGCCCCCTCCAAACCTGAGGTCACTGACGTCACCCGCACCTCTGTCACCCTGTCTTGGAAGCCCAACCTCACAGGAGCCACGCCCACCTCCTACATCATAGAGGCCTTCAGGTAAGAGGATAGGACCAAAGTAAATAAAGTGATGTCACAGAGTATTTGTAATTATTAAGGATCCCCATTAGTTTCAGCCAAGGCAGCAGCTACTCTTCCTGGGGTTTATTATGGATCCCCATGAGTTCTTGCCAAGGCAGCAGCTACTCTTCCTGGGGTTTATCATGGATCCCCATTAGTTCCTGCCAAGGCAGCAGCTACTCTTCCTGGGGTGTATTATAGATCTCCATTAGTTCCTGCCAGGCAGTTATATACAATTAAAAACATTACATACATTTTCACAACAGATTTCACAACACATTAAGTGTGTGCCCTTAGACCACTAATTTACTACTGCATATCTACAATGCCTACAGTCTGAGTGTGTGTATGAACTTTAAACCTGGTGTAACATCCTGTTCTGTCTTCTCTCCTAGTCATGCGTCAGGCAGCAGCTGGCAGACCCTGGCAGAACATGTGAAGACTGAGTCGTATGTACTGAAGGGCCTGAAGGCCAGTGCTGTCTATCTCTTCCTGGTCCGAGCTGCTAACGCCTACGGCCTGAGTGACCCCAGCCCCATCACTGACACCGTCAAAACACAAGGTGGGTCTCTGCTCTCTCTTAATGCCTTCAAATAGGCCTCTTTAAGCCCCTGTCTAGACCTTGCCCTGTCTAGATCTTGTCCCTGTCTAGACCTTATCCCTGTCTAGACCTTATCCCTGTCTAGACCTTATCCCTGTCTAGACCTTGTCCCTGTCTAGACCTTGTCCCTGTCTAGACCTTATCCCTGTCTAGACCTTGTCCCTGTCTAGACCTTATCCCTGTCTAGACTCTGTCCCTGTCTGGACCTTGTCCCTGTCTAGACTCTGTCCCTGTCTGGACCTTGTCCTGTCTAGACCTTGTCCTGTCTAGACCTTGTCCTGTCTAGACCCTGTCTAGACTCTGTCCCTGTCTAGACCTTATCCCTGTCTAGACCTTGTCCCTGTCTAGACCTTGTCCCTGTCTAGACCTTGTCCCTGTCTAGACCTTATCCCTGTCTAGACTCTGTCCCTGTCTAGACCTTGTCCCTGTCTAGACCTTGTCCCTGTCTAGACCTTATCCCTGTCTAGACTCTGTCCCTGTCTAGACCTTGTCCCTGTCTAGACCTTGTCCTGTCTAGACCTTGTCCCTGTCTAGACCTTGTCCCTGTCTAGACCTTGTCCCTGTCTAGACCTTATCCCTGTCTAGACTCTGTCCCTGTCTAGACCTTGTCCCTGTCTAGACCTTGTCCCTGTCTAGACCTTATCCCTGTCTAGACTCTGTCCCTGTCTAGACCTTGTCCCTGTCTAGACCTTGTCCTGTCTAGACCTTGTCCTGTCTAGACCTTGTCCCTGTCTAGACCTTGTCCCTGTCTAGACCTTGTCCTGTCTAGACCCTGTCCCTGTCTAGACCTTATCCCTGTCTAGACTCTGTCCCTGTCTGGACCTTGTCCCTGTCTAGACCTTGTCCCTGTCTAGACCTTGTCCCTGTCTAAACCTCTGCTGTTCTTACTGTGTGTGTGTGTGTGTGTGTGTGTGTGTGTGTGTGTGTGTGTGTGTGTGCAGATATCTCCCCCACCAGTCAGGGAGTGGACCACCGTCAGATCCAGAGGGAGTTAGGAGAGGTGGTCATCCACCTTCACAACCCCACCATCCTCTCCTCCTCCTCTGTCAGAGTGCAGTGGACGGTGAGTGGTTATCTCTGCTTCAAAACAGGGCTTCATGTACTGTATGCATATGGTTTATGTATTCATTTGATACCTATTGTGTATTTTGTATGTTTTAGCAAGGATTTTTTTTGCTCCAAAGTCACCATGTGGAGTGGCAAGGTCTGGAGCGCTCAGGGCTCACGGTCGATTTGTTTGGCCACTCAGCAGTGCTAATGTCCTAGCGTCCTGTAGAGGACGGACACGGCACTGCAGAGACAGAAAACAGAGAACAGACTGAAACCCTGTCAAAACTCTGTCCATCTGGTCAGGGCCAGTCACACTGGCCAGCACTGCTGCTGTAGGTCTGTCTGTCTGTCTGGTAGGAGGGGGGGAGGTTGTAGATTTGGTAGGAGGGGGGGGTTGTAGATGTGGTAGGAGCGGGGGAGGTTGAATATGTGGTAGGAGAGGGGGGATGTTGCAGATGTGGTAGGAAAGGGGGGGGAGGTTGCAGATGTGGTAGGAGAGGGGGGGAGGTTGTAGGTGTGGTAGGAGAGGGGGGGGAGGTTGTAGATGTGTTAGGAGAGGGGGGGAGGTTGTAGATGTGGTAGGAGAGGGTGGATGTTGTAGATGTGGTAGGAGAGGGGGGGAGGTTGTAGATGTGGTAGGAGAGATGGGGGAGAAGGAGAAAAGACGAGAATAAAGGAGCTGGAGAGGTTAAAGGGCAGCTAGAAGAGGTATTAGGAAGTCTCTGCTGTAAGATAGTGGATATCTTATTAAACACTGGCTCCATCTCTATCTATTCTATATTCTGTTGGGCTGAAGAGAAGAACAGTATAACTGTACACCTCACTAGTTGCATCAGACATAGTGTATTCTATAAACGGGCGTCTCAAAGTTACCATGTCTCACAGCCGTCTCCCAGTTACCATGTCTGACAGCCGTCTCCCAGTTACCATGTCTGGCAGCCCTTCTCCCAGTTACCATGTCTGACAGCCCATCTCCATGTCTGACAGCCCGTCTCACAGTTACCATGTCTGACAGCCCGTCTCCCAGTTACCATGTCTGACAGCCCTTCTCCCAGTTACCATGTCTGACAGCCCTTCTCCCAGTTACCATGTCTGACAGCCCATCTCCATGTCTGACAGCCCGTCTCACAGTTACCATGTCTGACAGCCCGTCTCCCAGTTACCATGTCTGACAGCCGTCTCCCAGTTACCATGTCTGACAGCCGTCTCCCAGTTACCATGTCTGAAAGCCGTCTCCCAGTTACCATGTCTGACAGCCGTCTCCCAGTTACCATGTCTGACAGCCCGTCTCCATGTCTGACAGGCCGTCTCCCAGTTACCATGTCTGACAGCCGTCTCCCAGTTACCATGTCTGATAGCCATCTCCCAGTTACCATGTCTGACAGCCCGTCTCCATGTCTGACAGGCCGTCTCCCAGTTACCATGTCTGACAGCCCTTCTCCCAGTTACCATGTCTGACAGCCCATCTCCATGTCTGACAGCCCGTCTCACAGTTACCATGTCTGACAGCCCGTCTCCCAGTTACCATGTCTGACAGCCGTCTCCCAGTTACCATGTCTGACAGCCGTCTCCCAGTTACCATGTCTGAAAGCCGTCTCCCAGTTACCATGTCTGACAGCCGTCTCCCAGTTACCATGTCTGACAGCCCGTCTCCATGTCTGACAGGCCGTCTCCCAGTTACCATGTCTGACAGCCGTCTCCCAGTTACCATGTCTGATAGCCATCTCCCAGTTACCATGTCTGACAGCCCGTCTCCATGTCTGACAGCCCGTCTCCCAGTTACCATGTCTGACTGCCCGTCTCCCAGTTACCATGTCTGACAGCCGTCTCCCAGTTACCATGTCTGACAGCCGTCTCCCAGTTACCATGTCTGACAGCCCGTCTCCATGTCTGACAGCCCGTCTCCCAGTTACCATGTCTGACAGCCTGTCTCCCAGTTACCATGTCTGACAGCCGTCTCCCAGTTACCATATCTGACAGCCGTCTCCCAGTTACCATGTCTGACAGCCCGTCTCCATGTCTGACAGCCCGTCTCCCAGTTACCATGTCTGACAGCCCGTCTCCCAGTTACCATGTCTGACAGCTCGTCTCCATGTCTGACAGCCGTCTCCCAGTTACCATGTCTGACAGCTCGTCTCCATGTCTGACAGCCGTCTCCCAGTTACCATGTCTGACAGCCATCTCCCAGTTAACATGTCTGACAGCCGTCTCCCAGTTACCATGTCTGACAGCCCGTCTCCCAGTTACCATGTCTGACAGCCCGTCTCCCAGTTACCATGTCTGACAGCCGTCTCCCAGTTACCATGTCTGACAGCCGTCTCCCAGTTACCATGTCTGACAGCCGTCTCCCAGTTACCATGTCTGACAGCCCGTCTCCCAGTTACCATGTCTGACAGCCGTCTCCCAGTTACCATGTCTGACAGCCGTCTCCCAGTTACCATGTCTGACAGCCCGTCTCCATGTCTGACAGCCCGTCTCCCAGTTACCATGTCTTTCAGCCGTCTCCCAGTTACCATGTCTGACAGCCGTCTCCCAGTTACCATGTCTGACAGCCCGTCTCCCAGTTACCATGTCTGACAGCCGTCTCCCAGTTACCATGTCTGACAGCCGTCTCCCAGTTACCATGTCTGACTGCCCGTCTCCATGTCTGACAGCCCGTCTCCCAGTTACCATGTCTGACAGCCGTCTCCCAGTTACCATGTCTGACAGCCGTCTCCCAGTTACCATGTTCGACAGCCGTCTCCTAGTTACCATGTCTGACAGCCGTCTCCCAGTTACCATGTCTGACAGCCGTCTCCTAGTTACCATGTCTGACAGCCGTCTCCCAGTTACCATGTCTGACAGCCCGTCTCCATGTCTGACAGCCGTCTCCCAGTTACCATGTCTGATGCCCAGTTACTCTGTCTGATGGCCTGGTACCCAGTTACTCTGTCTGACGGCCTGATGCACAGTTACCCTGTCTGACGGCCTGATGCCCAGTTACCCTGTCTGACGGCCTGATGCCCAGTTACCCTGTCTGACGGCCTAATGCCCAGTTACTCTGTCTGACGGCCTGATGCCCAGTTACCCTGTCTGACGGCCTGATGCCCAGTTACCCTGTCTGACGGCCTGATGCCCAGTTACCCTGTCTGACGGCCTGATGCCCAGTTACTCTGTCTGACGGCCTGATGCCCAGTTACCCTGTCTGACGGCCTGATGCCCAGTTACCCTGTCTGACGGCCTGGTACCCAGTTACCCTGTCTGACGGCCTGGTGCCCAGTTACTCTGTCTGACGGCCTGATGCCCAGTTACCCTGTCTGACGGCCTGATGCCCAGTTACCCTGTCTGACGGCCTGATGCCCAGTTACCCTGTCTGACGGCCTGATGCCCAGTTACCCTGTCTGACGGCCTGGTACCCAGTTACTCTGTCTGACGGCCTGATGCCCAGTTACTCTGTCTGACGGCCTGATGCCCAGTTACCCTGTCTGACGGCCTGATGCCCAGTTACCCTGTCTTACAGCCTGGTGCCAGTTACCAACTAGATTTTCCACCATTAGTCACTAACAACTTTACATTGTATTTACATGCACTCTTTACATGGCCGTGGTTTGATCTTTTTTGGGGGGTTAAATCCAACCTCATGGCAGTTTCTGGCTTGTATGTTGTTCCTATGTGTTTCTGCTTAAAGCTTGCACATTTCTGAGCCTAATGAAGACCACCTGAGCTGACAGCACATTTTATAGGAGGGATAAAAAAGAAATATCTAAAACTTTATAAGCCAGTTCTGCCTGCCTTACACAGGGATGATAATACACTACACTACACTAGAGTACACTACAGTGCACTAGAGTACACTACAGTACAGTACAGTGCACTGGAGTACAGTACAGTAAAATACGCTAGAGTACAGTACACTACACTAAATTACAGTGCACTAGAGTACAGTACACTATAGTACAGTAAACTATGGTACAGTACAGTATAGTACACAACAGTATAGTAGAGTACACTAGAGTACAGTACAGTACATTACAGTACACAACAGTAGAGTACAGTACACTACAGTACATTACAGTACAGTACACTACAGTACACTACACTAAAGTATAGTACAGTACACTACAGTACATTACATTACAGTCCAGTACAGTACACTACAGTATAGTACAGTACACTAGAGTACATTACAGTACAGTACACTACAGTATAGTACAGTACACTAGAGTACATTACAGTACAGTACATTACAGTACACTACAGTATAGGGCAGTACACTACAGTACACTACAGTACAGTACAGTACACTAAATCAAATCAAATCAAATTTTATTTGTCACATACACATGGTTAGCAGATGTTAATGCGAGTGTAGCGAAATGCTTGTGCTTCTAGTTCCGACAATGCAGTAATAGTACACTAGAGTACATTACAGTACAGTACACTACAGTACAGTATGGTACACTACAGTGCAGTACATTACAGTATAGTACAGTACATTACAGTACACTACAGTACAGCACACTACAGTATAGTACAGTACACTAGAGTACATTACAGTACATTACAGTACACTACAGTATAGTACAGTACACTACACTACAGTACAGTATCCTCTAGTTCACACCGATAGGTTGTTTTGTAAAATTCATACATTCAATAGAAGCAAATTAATTGATGATGTCAAGTTCGCTAACACGTCATCAGCAATAACTGACTTTAACTGACTGTAACTGGCTATAACTGACTTTAACTGACTGTAACTGGCTATAACTGACTTTAACTGACTGTGACTGACTGTAACTGACTGTGACTGACTATAACGGACTTTAACTGACTTTAACTGACTGTAACTGACTGTAACTGGCTATAACTGACTTTAACTGACTGTGACTGACTTTAACTGACTGTGACTGACTATAACTGACTGTGACTGACTATAACTGACTGTGACTGACTATAACTGACTGTGAATGACTATAACTGACTGTAACTGACTGTGACTGACTGTGACTGACTGTAACTGACTATGACGGACTATAACTGACTGTGACTGACTATGACTGACTATGACTGACTGTAGCTGACTATGACGGACTATGACTGACTGTGACTGACTATGACTGACTGTGACTGACTGTGACTGACTGTTGACTGACTGTGACTGACTATAACTGACTATAACTGACTGTGACTGACTACAACTGACTATGACTGACTGTGACTGACTGTGACTGACTGTGACTGACTGTGACTGACTGTGACTGACTGTGACTGACTTTGACTGACTGTGACTGACTATAACTGACTATAAATGACTTTAACTGACTGTAACTGACTATGACTGACTGTGACTGACTGTGACTGACTGTGACTGACTTTAACTGACTGTGACTGACTGTGACTGACTATAACTGACTATAACTGACTTTAACTGACTGTAACTGACTATAACGGACTTTAACTGACTGTGACTGACTTTAACTGACTGTGACTGACTGTGACTGACTATAACTGACTATAACTGACTTTAACTGACTGTAACTGACTATAACGGACTTTAACTGACTTTAACTGACTGTAACTGACTGTAACTGGCTATAACTGACTTTAACTGACTGTGACTGACTTTAACTGACTGTGACTGACTATAACTGACTGTGACTGACTATAACTGGCTGTGACTGACTATAACTGACTGTGAATGACTATAACTGACTGTAACTGACTGTGACTGACTGTGACTGACTGTAACTGACTATGACGGACTATAACTGACTGTGACTGACTATGACTGACTATGACTGACTGTAGCTGACTATGACGGACTATGACTGACTGTGACTGACTATGACTGACTGTGACTGACTGTGACTGACTGTTGACTGACTGTGACTGACTATAACTGACTATAACTGACTGTGACTGACTACAACTGACTGTGACTGACTGTGACTGACTGTGACTGACTGTGACTGACTGTGACTGACTTTGACTGACTGTGACTGACTATAACTGACTATAAATGACTTTAACTGACTGTAACTGACTATGACTGACTGTGACTGACTGTGACTGACTGTGACTGACTATGACTGACTGTGACTGACTATAAGTGACTGTGACTGACTATAACTGACTTTAACTGACTGTGACTGACTTTAACTGACTGTGACTGACTATAACTGACTGTGACTGACTATAACTGACTGTGACTGACTATAACTGACTGTGAATGACTATAACTGACTGTGACTGACTTTAACTGACTGTGACTGACTATAACTGACTGTGACTGACTATAACTGACTGTGACTGACTATAACTGACTGTGAATGACTATAACTGACTGTGAATGACTATAACTGGCTATAACTGACTGTGACTGACTGACTGACTACAACTGACTGTGACTGACTACAACTGACTGTGACTGACTATGACGGACTATAACTGACTGTGACTGACTATGACTGACTATGACTGACTGTAGCTGACTATGACGGACTATGACTGACTGTGACTGACTATGACTGACTGTGACTGACTGTGACTGACTGTGACTGACTGTGACTGACTATAACTGACTATAACAGACTATAACTGACTGTGACTGACTACAACTGACTATGACTGACTGTGACTGACTGTGACTGACTGTGACTGACTGTGACTGACTTTGACTGACTGTGACTGACTATTACTGACTATAAATGACTTTAACTGACTGTAACTGACTATGACTGACTGTGACTGACTGTGACTGACTGTAACTGACTGTGACTGACTATGACTGACTGTGACTGACTATAAGTGACTGTGACTGACTATAACTGACTTTAACTGACTGTGACTGACTGTGACTGACTATGACTAACTGTAACTGACTGTAACTGACTGTGACTGACTGTGACTGACTGTGACTGACTGTGACTGACTTTAACTGACTGTGACTGACTGTGACTGACTATAACTGACTATAACTGACTTTAACTGACTGTAACTGACTATGACTGACTGTGACTGACTATAACTGCCTGTGACTGACTGTGACTGACTGTGACTGACTATGACTGACTGTAACTGACTATGACTGACTGTGACTGACTATGACTGACTCTGACTGACTGTGACTGACTTTAAATGGCAACTGACTGTGACTGTGACTGACTGTGACTGACTGTGACTGACTGTAACTGACTGTGACTGACTTTGACTGACTGTGACTGACTATAACTGACTGTAACTGACTTTAAATGACTAACTGCCTGTGACTGTGACTGACTGTGACTGACTATAACTGGCTATAACTGACTGTGACTGACTGTGACTGACTGTGACTGACTGTGACTGACTTTAAATGGCTAACTGACTGTGACTGTGACTGACTGTGACTGACTATAACTGACTGTGAATGACTATAACTGGCTATAACTGACTGTGACTGACTGACTGACTACAACTGACTGTGACTGACTACAACTGACTGTGACTGACTATAACTGACTGTGAATGACTATAACTGACTGTAACTGACTGTGACTGACTGTGACTGACTGTAACTGACTATAACTGACTGTGACTGACTATGACTGACTATGACTGACTGTAGCTGACTATGACGGACTATGACTGACTGTGACTGACTATGACTGACTATGACTGACTGTGACTGACTGTGACTGACTATAACTGACTATAACTGACTATAACTGACTGTGACTGACTGTGACTGACTGTGACTGACTGTGACTGACTGTGACTGACTGTGCCTGACTTTGACTGACTGTGACTGACTATAACTGACTATAAATGACTTTAACTGACTGTGACTGACTATGACTGACTGTGACTGACTATAAGTGACTGTGACTGACTATGACTGACTGTGACTGACTATGACTGACTGTGACTGACTATGACTGACTTTAACTGACTGTGACTGACTGTGACTGACTATAACTGACTATAACTGACTTTAACTGACTGTAACTGACTATGACTGACTGTGACTGACTATAACTGCCTGTGACTGACTGTGACTGACTGTGACTGACTATGACTGACTGTAACTGACTATGACTGACTGTGACTGACTGTGACTGACTATAACTGACTGTGACTGACTATGACTGACTCTGACTGACTGTGACTGACTATAACTGGCTATAACTGACTTTAACTGACTGTGACCAACTATAACTGACTATTAATGACTATGAATGACTGTGACTGACTTTGACTGACTGTGACTGACTATAACTGACTGTGACTGACTATAACTGGCTATAACTGACTGTGACTGACTGTGACTGACTTTAAATTGCTAACTGACTGTGACTGCGACTGACTGTGACTGACTGTGACTGACTGTAACTGACTGTGACTGACTTTGACTGACTGTGACTGACTATAACTGACTGTAACTGACTTTAAATGACTAACTGCCTGTGACTGTGACTGACTGTGACTGACTATACCTGGCTATAACTGACTGTGACTGACTGTGACTGACTGTGACTGACTTTAAATGGCTAACTGACTGTGACTGTGACTGACTGTGACTGACTGTGACTGACTGTAACTGTGACTGACTGTAACTGACTGTGACTGACTATGACTGACTGTGACTGACTATAACTGACTGTAACTGACTTTAAATGACTAACTGCCTGTGACTGTGACTGACTGTGACTGACTGTCCAGAACATTTCTAAATCAATATTCACCTTTACCAATATACAATATGATGTTTGTCATCAAGTCTCTCTCTGTACCTTCAGCCTGTCCTGTCCCCTGATGTGTGTATGTCAGTTAGTATGAGAGGCGGCACTGTCACCCTGATTCTAGACTACAGTTCTCAGTAAGTCAGGAAGAAAATGGCCGGGCTGTTCTGGGCGCCCTTTTCTAGCCCCCTCTAACCAGGACCAGACTCTCAGGAACCTCTGGGCTATGATCTCATGGTGCATTGCGGGTTCCACATATCGCTGAAGCTCCAAATGGATCCGCTCCACTGGCCACACACAGACGGAGGGATGGAGGGATAGATGGGTGGATGGGCCATTTGATGAGTTAGCACTCCGGTCCCCACTAGCCAGCCAGCCAGCCAGCCAGCCAGCCAGCCAGCCAGCCAGGGACAGCCACGTTAGTTAAACTGGCCTAAAGCAACAAATGAACTGTCTATTGATAATGAGTTCCAGAATGATGAAGAGAGACTTTCCACTGTAGAGTAACTCAGAGCACCTAAATAGAGTCAAGCTGACCAGTGTGTCTGTGTGTGTGTGTATATGTGTGTGTGTGTTGTCTTCTCCCCTGGCCACTAGGTGGAGCAGCAGTCTCAGTACATCCAGGGTTATAAGGTGATGTACCGAACCTCTCCAGAGGGGCATCAGAGGAGTGACTGGACTGTGTTTGAGGTGAGAACCCCAGGGGAGGACAGTACTGTGGTACCCCAGCTCAGGAAGGGAGTCACCTACGAGTTCAAAGTTCGCCCCTTCTTCAACGAGTTCCAGGGAACAGACAGTGAGGTCAAGATAGCCAAGACTCTGGAGGAAGGTGGGTGGACATGTCTGTCCGTGTGTGTGTTTGTGTGTGTATGTGTTTGTCTTTGGAGAGCAGCTTGTGAAGAATTGCCAGTCCATGTGATTAGTGGTAGGACTCATTAGCACCTGGGTTTCCTAGCAGTTCACCACCAGACCACTCTCTCACAGGACCTATACAGAACCACTCTCTCACTGGACCTATACAGGACCACTCTCTCACTGGACCTATACAGGACCACTCTGTCACTGGACCTATACAGGACCACTCTCTCACTGGACCTATACAGGACCACTCTCTCACTGGACCTATACAGGACCACTCTGTCACTGGACCTATACAGGACCACTCTGTCACTGGACCTATACAGGACCACTCTCTCACAGGACCTATACAGGACCACTCTCTCACTGGACCTATACAGGACCACTCTCTCACTGGACCTATACAGGACCACTCTGTCACTGGACCTATACAGGACCACTCTCTCACTGGACCTATACAGGACCACTCAGTCACTGGACCTATACAGGACCACTCTCTCACTGGACCTATACAGGACCACTCTCCCACTGGACCTATACAGAACCACTCTCTCACTGGACCTATACAGGACCACTCTCTCACTGGACCTATACAGAACCACTCTCTCACTGGACCTATACAGGAACAGTCTCTCACTGGACCTATACAGGACCACTCTCTCACTGGACCTATACAGGACCACTCAGTCACTGGACCTATACAGGACCACTCTCTCACTGGACCTATACAGGACCACTCTCTCACTGGACCTATACAGAACCACTCTCTCACTGGACCTATACAGGACCACTCTCTCACTGGACCTATACAGGACCACTCTCTCACTGGACCTATACAGGACCACTCTCTCACTGGACCTATACAGAACCACTCTCTCACTGGACCTATACAGGAACAGTCTCTCACTGGACCTATACAGGACCACTCTCTCACTGGACCTATACAGGACCACTCTCTCACTGGACCTATACAGAACCACTCTCTCACTGGACCTATACAGTAACAGTCTCTCACTGGACCTATACTGGACCACTCTCTCACTGGACCTATACAGGACCACTCTCTCACTGGACCTATACAGAACCACTCTCTCACTGGACCTATACAGAACCACTCTCTCACTGGACCTATACAGGAACAGTCTCTCACTGGACCTATACAGGACCACTCTCTCACTGGACCTATACAGGAACAGTCTCTCACTGGACCTATACAGGACCACTCTCTCACTGGACCTATACAGAACCACTCCCTCACTGGACTTATACAGAACCACTCTCTCACTGGACCTATACAGAACCAGTGGCAAACAGGCAACCACTTGTAACTTAACAACAAACACTCCCAAACCAAACAACCTGTCCTGTGTCCCGAGTTTGTCTGTGACCTTTGCGACTCTGCATGTGTGTGAGAACAACAGCTGTTCCCAGCAGACGTTGCGATTAAAGGATCATATTATGTCCTGTGGTGTTTTCTGCGTGTTATGGCCAGATGTTGTACTGTTTGAAAACGTCCTGTGATACCCAGAGGTGGGTGAACCCAAATGCTACTTTCAAATCAGTGCTGTGCTAATCAAATCAAATCAAATTGTATTGGTCACATACACGTGATTAGCAGACACGCAGTTATTGCGAGTGTAGCGAAAATGTTTGTGCTTCTAGCTCCGGCAGTGCAGTAACATCTACCAAGTAATATCTAACAAATATCTTTGTTGATAGGTTGTGATTGTTTGATTGTGGAAATCTTCCGGGGTTTGGTTGCATCCCAGAGTGAAGCATCATGATAGTCATGTGGAATGAATGAGAGAGGAGCTGACTGAAATAAAGATAGTTTGCCAAAATGTGTGTGTGGGTGTGTGTTTTCATTTCTCCCTGTTGCTTTTGTGGCTAATTCTGTTGCTAATTGTTTTCAGAGTTCAAACACGATGCCCTCACTCCCAGAAATGCGTGATTTCATTACAGTGAATCAGAACGAGATTAAGAGTGTTATGCTGTGTGTTGTCATGATTAAATCACTTTAGTTATGCTCATCAGTGTAGAATCAACACACACCCCTCCAAGCGTAAACATTGTAATCATCGTTCTCCTTGTTTGAGAAAACTGTGATGTTCTTTTATTTCCTCAAATACTTTCTCTGAACAAAGAAAAACAGTCATTTTAGTACAGACACCTAGTGAATAGAGACAGTCCGTGACTCTGTTATTTCTGTTCTCTTCTGGATAGGATCCATTTATGACAGCAGTAGAAGTGAGGAGAGAGCAGACAGTGTGTGTTACTGTTGATGGTGTATTACATTAACGTGTTATTGTGTCCATCTGTCTGTCCCCAGCTCCCAGTGCAGCCCCTCGTGGGGTTACCGTCTCAGAGAGCGGGGACAATGGGACCGCCATTGTGGTCTCCTGGCAACCGCCTCCAGAGGAGGAGCAGAATGGGGTGGTCCAGGAGTACAAGGTGAGAACACTGTCAGGGCCTCCCAAATTCCCCCTACATACTCTGAGAGTGGTCAAAGGTAGTGTACTGGGGTACAGTAGTGTACTAAGGTAGTGTAGGTAGGATATATCTACTATAACAACATGTTGGTCTGTAGGATATATCTACTATAACAACATGTTGATCTATAGGATATAACTACTATAACAACATGTTGGTCTGTAGGATATATCTACTATAACAACATGTTGGTCTGTGGGATATATCTACTATAAAAACTTGTTGATCTGTAGGATATATCTACTATAACATCTTGTTGATCTGTAGGATATATCTACTATAACAACTTGTTGGTCTGTAGGATATATCTACTATAACAACTTGTTGATCTGTAGGATATATCTACTATAGCAACATGTTGGTCTGTAGGATATATCTACTATAACAACTTGTTGGTCTGTAGGATATATCTACTATAACAACTTGTTGGTCTGTAGGATATATCTACTATAACAACATGTTGGTCTGTAGGGTATATCTACTGTAGCACCATGTAAATATTTGTAGCACAGAGTGAGACAAAGGAGATACAGACGGTATGATAATGGTATGATGATAATATGTAATGGTATGATACATAGGTAGAGGTTATCTTCTTCCTTTGTGCCTAGTGATCTCAGGTGTAGAAGTGACAGTAGGATGTTACTGTGTGTTGGCGGTTGGAAATGGTTGTGAAACAGTGTCATCTTGTGGACTAGATAGATGTATACAATGTCTGAGTTGTCCTGGAAGGCTCTCTCTATTCCTTAGTGCAGGGGAATTCAACTCTTACCCTACGAGGTCCAAAGCCTGCTGGTTTTCTGAAAAATGGGAGGGGGGAGGCAGGGGAATTGCCCACTGGGCACAGATGTAATTTCAACGTCTCTTCCAGATTGATTCAACATAATTTCATTGAAATGACGTGGAAACAGCATTGATTCAACCAGAGTGTGCCCAGTGGATGGCTTCCAGGTCCAGATTTCAATTTGAGGGCCTTAGTAGATTATTATTATTCAGTAGTAGGCTACTCAAGGTCTAGACTACCTGATGTATTATCTATACAGCCATACATTATAGCCATACATTATAGCCCTATATTATAGCCATACGTTATACCCATACATTATAGCCATACATTTTACCATACATTGCAGACATACATTCTAACCATGCAATATACCAATACAGCATAGCCATACAATGTATTCATACATAATAGGCATACATTGTATCCATACATTGTACCCATACATTATAACAGCCATGCATTATTGCCATACATTATATCCTTACATTATATCCATACATTGTATCCATATATTTTATCCCTGCATTACAGCCATATATTATATCCATGCATTGCATCCATTATATCCTTACATTGGATCCATACATTATAGCCAAAGATTGTATCCATACATTATAGCCCTACATTAAAGCCATACATTATAGACATACAGTATAGCCATACATTAAATCAATATGTTAAAGCCATAAACTGATCCATACATTATTGGCATACATTATATCCAGTCATTGTAACCATGCATTATAACCATACATTATATCCTTACATTATATACATACATTGGATCCATACATTATAGCCCTACATTATAGCCAAAGATTGTATCCATACATTATAGCCCTGTATTAAAGCTATACATTAAATCCATACTTTACATCCATACATTATATCCATGCATTATATACTTACATTATATCCATACATTACAGCCATAATCTGATCCATACATTATTTGCGTATTATATATCCATACATTATATCCTTACACTATATCCATACATCCCTCTCCTCCATACACCCTCCTCTCTCTGCACTCTCCTCCACACCCTCCTCCCTCTGCCCTCTCCTCCTCTCTCTGCCCTCTCCTCCACACCCTCCTCTCTCTGCCCTCTCCTCCTCTCTCTTCCCTCACCTCCACACACCCTCCTCTCTCTGCCATCTCCTCCACAAACACTCCTCTCTCTGCCTTCTCCTCCACACCCTCCTCTCTCTGCCTTCTCCTCCACACCCTCCTCTCTCTGCCCTCTCCTCCTCTCTCTGCCCTCTCCTCCACACACCCTCCTCTCTGTGTCCACACATGAGTATGCTTTTTATTGCACCCTCTCTGCGGCCAGCACACTCCTCATATAACATGCTGTGTGAGGACGGCCATTTTAATTGGAAAGGGTTTTTTTGTCACAGGGAATGTAGTTTAGTGATGGAAGGGGAGATACTGCACAGTCTGTTAAGCCACTGTTCATTTTCCAGGTAAATGTTTTCTGGCGATACGGTTTAGAGTAATTTCATGGTTGTTAAATCCGACGCGAGGAGCGTTCCTCGGTCATTACTGCGTCTCGTCCCTAGCGGCACTTCTTCCAACCGCAATTCCTCAAACAGCCACACAGGCTTCTGGGGCTTTCCAATACCTACCTACCTACCTACCTACTCACTCACTCACTCACTCACTCACTCACTCACTCACTCACTCACACACTCACACACTCACACACTCACACACTCACACACTCACACACTCACACACTCACACACACACACACACAAACACAAACACACACACAAACAAACCTCAAAACCAGGTCTGCGTGTGAGGGTTGTTATCTTATGGGAGGGGGGTGTTGGATGTTGGGGTTAGCCAGGTTCAAGATGTTGGGGTTAGCCAGGTTCATGATGTTGGGGTTAGCCAGGTTCAAGATGTTGGGGTTAGCCAGGTTCAAGATGTTGGGGTTTGCCAGGTTAAAGATGTTGGGGTTTGCCAGGTTAAAGATGTTGGGGTTAGCCAGGTTCAAGATGTTGGGGTTAGCCAGGTTCATGATGTTGGGGTTAGCCAGGTTAAAGATTTTGGGGTTAGCCAGGTTAAAGATGTTGGGGTTAGCCAGGTTCATGATGTTGGGGTTAGCCAGGTTAAAGATGTTGGGGTTAGCCAGGTTCATGATGTTGGGGTTAGCCAGGTTCATGATGTTGGGGTTAGCCAGGTTCATGATGTTGGGGTTAGCCAGGTTCTTGATGTTGGGGTTAGCCAGGTTCAGGTGTTGGGGTTAGCCAGGTTATAGATGTTGGGGTTAGCCACCCTCACGCTGAGGTGAATGTATGAAGCTCTGTGTGACCCTGGATTGAGTTAGCCTGAGAGAGCCCTGGATTGCGTTAGCCTGAGAGAGCCCTGGGTTGAGTTAGCTAGAGAAATCCCTGGCTTGAGTTAGCCTGAGACAGCCCTGGATTGAGTTAACCTGAGAGAGCCCTCTCTCCTCCTTGTGAGTTGCTGCCAGCCCTGAGCTGCTGCTGCAGTAGGATTATGGAGGTGATTACTAATCCACACTTTGTTTTTCATGGGGTTAGGGTTCACTCACTGAGGCAGGGGGTTATGGCTACCACAGATAGTACTGACTCTGTGTGGAACACACCCCAAAAAACAGAAAAATGTGTCCCAGTGTTTTTATATGTGGAATACTAGGGTGGAATAGTTCAATCTGCACTGTATGCTGAAATGTTGCTTTAGCATCAACCAGAAACTTGACATACTTGTCACACCACCATCAGAACACAGTTATAAGGTCTTCTCTTCCTCTGTCCTGTCAGATCTGGTGTTTGGGGAATGAGAGCAGATACCATATCAACCGTACGGTGGACGGCTCTACCTTCTCCTTGCTGATCCCCATCCTGGCTCCAGGGATCCGTTATAGTGTGGAGGTCGCAGCCAGCACTGGGGCAGGCCAAGGGGTCAAGTCTGACGTCACCTTCTTCCAGATAGGTGAGTGGAGGAGAACTCTGGTCTGCAATTCTCTGCAGGAGTTCCCAGTATGATTATTCCTCCTCGGGTGGAAGAGGAGGAAGAGGAGGGACATGTCCTTCTTCTATGTGTCCTCACTTGTTAACTTCGTACAGCGTGGATTCGTTCCCCACCTTCTTCAACCGCAACGGCTGGAATATAGTCAATGGACATTTTGTAGTATTAACTTCCCTTTAATCTCAGTCTGAAGAGCACACTAATCCACGTTTTCAGTTGTCATATGAATGGAGTATTATATCGTTCCATTCCTTCGTGCCCCTGCCTGCTCTCCTGTTCTGTCCAGAACAGTGGTTAGATGTGTAATTGATTACCGTACCAATTATATCCACGTCAGCCCTCATATACAATCCTTGATGAGCATGACTGACAGTGACACTCATAGTGATCATAATGACGTGTTTAGCACTCTGTCAGTGTACAGCCTCAACGGTTTTCACCTGACTGACAGTGACACTCATAATGATCATCTATTTTAATGCCGTGTTTACCACTCTGTCAGTGTACAGCCTCAACGGTTTTCACCTGATTGACATTGTGACGAAACGTTACATGAGATTCCTGCTTGGCCGCCCCACCCTGCTGTGATCTGCTCTGCTCCGTTCTGTTCTCCATTCAAGGAGGCAATGTTCTAGTGTTTAAGAAGAGCAATCAACCAGGAACTTTAGCACAAGTGTGTGTTTTGAGATGGCATGTTTTTATTTAACCTTTTATTAACTTGCCTGTCAAGATCACGGTACTGGACGCCAGTCAGTCCTGCCTTTACATCCTTACACAGGATCCATTATAGCTACATGGGATGAATATAATACAGTCTTCCCTCTTATAGCCCAGGCTATTTAAGGTCCTACGTTAGAATACTCCACAGATCTGAGCTGCCACAAATCTGCTCACGGTAAAGGAGGAATAAATGATAACAACATGAAACAGCAGTGCAGAGTGCTTGGTAGAGGGGCAGCTGTGTGTCTGTGTGTGTTAAAGTGGGCTGTGATGGGCATGGAGAAGCAGGAAGCTGTGACTGATACAATTTCTTTCACTTGAGGACTTCCATCGGCGCCTGTTGAGTGTAGAAACGCGCCTGCGGGACCAGCGCTTCACCCTAATGCATTTGTCACACTTTGGGCTTGTTTGTGTCATGGCACAGCAGCCCAGATACCTGTAAAGTCCCTGAGGATTGTTTAGTCACATTCGTACTCTGCTTCCCTCCTCAGAGAAACAGGCATTAAATCCACATAGTGATGGGGGAGGAGAGATGAGAGAGAGAGGGAGAGGGAGAGGGAGAGAGAGAGAGAGAGAGAGAGAGAGAGAGAGAGAGGGAGAGGGAGAGGGAGAGGGAGAGAGGGAGAGAGGGAGAGAGGGAGGGAGGGAGGGAGGGAGGGAGGGAGGGAGGGAGGGAGGGAGGGAGGGAGGGAGGGAGGGAGGGAGGGAGGGAGGGAGGGAGGGAGGGAGGGAGAGGGAGAGGGAGAGAATCTTTGGGAGATCCGTTTGCCTCTGACAGAGTGAGTCTGTAAATATTAAAGTGGTTGCAACATAAAACAAGAGAGAGAGAAAAAAGAGATGAAGAAAGTTAGAAACCAAGTTGAACATGAAGAAATTGCTTAGGGGAGACAAATGAGCACTCTTTCATGTGAGGCATGGGAGAGAAACACAGAGAGACTAGACACATGAAGAAAACAGGCCTTTGTAGTGTGATCACTTGTTCTGACGGCTCATTTTGAGTAGTACAGAAGTAGCAACAGAAAGACATACCCAAGTTGCACATTCAAGTGCTATAGTGTGCTAATGACTAGTACTATGTTTATATTAGTACTACTGTGACCTCATTCGGTGTAATAATAACTCATAGAATATTGCTCAGTGTGTAGTCATACTTCTTTATGTCTTCCTGGGTGTGTGGAACATTCCAGGTAGTGTGCTTCCTGGTTCAACTCTGATACGAATAGATCAGGTTTAAATCTCCTGGGTTGAGACCTTTTGTCTATTCATCTTCTATTGTTGACTGGGCTCCGTTCTGGGCTCGGTTCTGAAAGCCTTTTATAATGCAGCGAGCCCGCTCCATCTCTGCAGCTCCACAGCCCAAGCCCAGCCGTACACTCATCTGCAGAGAAGAAAGAAGTCTTTTGTGTCCGAAGAAAAGAGAACGTTCATATTTCTGCCCTTTGCTGACTTCATTTAGCTTTTTCTACCCCCTCCTTCATATCTTTCCCCGTTTCAGGCTTTTCCACTCGTTCTGAAGTTTTGCAGCGGTCTAAGGCACTGCATCTCAGTGCTAGAGGTGTCACTGCAGACCCTGGTTTGATCCCAGGGTGTATCACAACCGGCAGTGATTGGGAGTCCCATAGGGCGGCGTCGTCCGGGTTTGGCCGGGGGAGGCTGTTATTGTAAATAAGAAGTTGCTCTTAACTGACTTGCCTGGTTCAATAAAGGTTAAATAAACATTTTAAAATGATCATGTTAACAATAACATGCCCTTTCTTCTCTTTCTCCTTTCTTTACTGCTTCCCATTTTCTCCCTTTTTCCTCCCTTGTTCTTTCCTCCCTTGTTCTTTCCTGTGCACGTTCCGCCTCTGACACTCGACCTGCTCTCGCCCTGTCATTCCTGACCGTCTCCCTTCATTCCTCCTAATCCATTCTTTGCATCTTCACCATCTCTTACTGTCCCCTCTCTGCCTTTTATCCCCATTCCATCACTGTCTCTTTCCTCTTCCTCTCATCTCCTCACCCTGTACCCCTCTCCTCACCCTGTACCCCTCTCCTCACCCTGTACCCCTCTCCTCACTCTGTACCCCTCTCCTCACTCTGTACCCCTCTCCTCACTCTGTACCCCTCTCCTCACCATGTACCCCTCGCCTCATCCTGTACCCCTCTCCTCACCCTGTACCCCTCTCCTCACCCTGTACCCCTCTCCTCACCCTGTACCCCTCTCCTCACTCTGTACCCCTCTCCTCACTCTGTACCCCTCTCCTCACTCTGTACCCCTCTCCTCACCCTGTACCCCTCTCCTCACCCTGTACCCCTCTCCTCACCCTGTACCCCTCTCCTCACCCTGTACCCCTCTCCTCACCCTGTACCCCTCTCCTCACCCTGTACCCCTCTCCTCACCCTGTACCCCTCTCCTCACTCTGTACCCCTCTCCTCACCCTGTACCCCTCTCCTCATCCTGTACCCCTCTCCTCACCCTGTACCCCTCTCCTCACCCTGTACCCCTCTCCTCACCCTGTACCCCTCTCCTCACCCTGTACCCCTCTCCTCATCCTTTACCCCTCTCCTCATCCTGTACCCCTCTCCTCACTCTGTACCCCTCTCCTCACCCTGTACCCCTCTCCTCACCCTGTACCCCTCTCCTCACCCTTCTCTCCCCTTCTTTTTTCTCTTACCCTTTCCTATTCCTGCCCTCTCACCTCTCACCTCCTCCCCCTCCACCATCCCATCCTCTCTACCCCTCTCCTCTCACCTCCTCACCCTCCACCATCCCATCCTCTCTACCCCTCTCCTCTCACCTCCTCACCCTCCACCATCCTCTCCTCTCCTCTCCTCTTCTCACCTCTCACCTCTCACCTCTCACCTCCTCACCCTCCACCATCCCATCCTCTCCTCTCCTCTCCTCTCCTCTCCTCTCCTCTCCTCTCCTCTCCTCTCCTCTCCTCTCCTCTTACCTCTCACTTCCTCATCCTCCACCTCTATTTCACCCTTCTCAAATTCCATCCTCTCTCCCCCTGTAGACTCATCGGGGCGTATGACGGAGGGTGTGTTGGAGCCAGAGAACACCCTGTCCCAGCAGATCAGTGAGGTGGTGAAGCAGCCGGCCTTCATAGCAGGGATAGGAGCGGCCTGTTGGATCATCCTCATGGTGTTCAGTATCTGGCTCTACCGACAGCGTAAGAAGAGGAGTGGCCTCAGCACTAACTACGCAGGCATCCGCAAGGGTCAGTACAACATGCCTCATCTAATGGCAGCACACTGGAATCACGTGCTCAAAGTGTCCTCAAGCACTGATCTAGGATCAGGTTAACAAACACCAAATGGAATAGTTAATAGGATGAATAATAGAATAGCTTGTCTTGTATCAGTGATTAAGGGGCATTGTGTGATTCCTACTAGTACTCCATCCATGTAGGGACTCTCATCTGAGCTCTCAATTGCAGCCCTCCATCCCCTCCGTCTCCCCAGTAATCCCTCCGTCCCACCCATCAATCCATCCATCCCTCCGTCTCCTCCATCTCCTCAGTCCCCCCAGCAATCCCTCCGTCCCACCCATCAATCCATCCATCCCCTCCGTCCCCCCAGAAATCCCTCAGTCCCCTCCATCCCCTCCGTCCCCCCAGAAATCCCTCAGTCCCCTCCATCCCCTCAGGAATCCCTCCTCTCATATGAAAGTCTTGCATCATACAGTGCCATTTGAGTTGAGGTGAGGTCTATCATCTGAAAATAGTCCCTAGTACTTTGAGAAAGTTAAAAGCCCTTGAACATCTGCAGGTAAAAAATGGACCTGTCTCCTGCAGTGATGTCGTTCTGTTCTGTTTCATATTTCCCTCTCTCTGATCCTGCCAGGGTGTTTTTGTGTGTGTAGTTCTTCTTTTGAAGTGCATCTTCCGGTCCCACCAGTTTCTGTTAGCAGTTCCCACCTGAATGTGTCTGGGAAGACAGAACAATCTGCTACGACGAGCATAAATCAAGGAGAAACTAAAAAATGTTAAGCTTGAAGTATACTTTTATAATAGTTTTCAGTGAAAGCCTTTGATGCAAATGACTGTTAGAGTTTGAAACATTGTGCCATACTTTTGCATGAGATTCCTTACCATACCACTGTGTTTTTCATTCTCTATCCAATGCTCTGTGCTCTCTAGGAGAGGACAAGGCTTACCTCACCTGCAGTGGGTTTACCTGTTTACCTGACAGGGTTCAGTACATGCCAAACCTCTGCCCATAATAGTTGAAGGATATAAAGGCTCACATTTCTGTGCTGCCTGGTTTAATATGTGGCTGGCTGCAGGCGATGCAGCTGCTGCCTGCCCCATACCCTCCCCAAACCCCTACCTCCTTCTGCTGGGCTCAGGTACACTGTTGACTGCCAGGGTCAGGAGAGGTCCACCATTCAACATAGAGACACGGACAATATACTGGTTTAAGTCTGAATCGATCTCTGTCATACTGATACTCTGCCTATTGGGAGTCATGGAAACCTGGATTCATCTAGAAACTCTGTCCTTGCTTTGGAAAACCTTTGTTTCTGGCCTTGGTGGTTCATACCTTGGAGCTCTATCATAGTTGAACATTAATATGGGTTTATAGTGAACATACTGGAGTTACTCTACTTACAGCAGAGGCCTTGATTTGCATAAGGATTAAGGTCTCTGTGTATATGTTGGATGCTGACTGCATTGTGTGCTACAGTAGTGTGATTAAGTTCTGCTCTGTGTTGCTATGGTGAGACAGATGATGAGGTCCCAGGGTTGGTCATCTTCATGGGAAAGGATTGTGTGGTGTGTTAAAAATAAATCAGTGCCCACATGTTATGCCCACATACAAGGCTTTTAATACAAGAACAGCCTGACCTCAAGGGTCATCAGTTTCAGCCAATGAGCAGTCATTTTGACTGCAACGTTCTGACAGTGTAATACATATATTCAATATATGCTTTCACAAAAATAATATTTTGGTTGTTAGAATTAGAATATAAAGATGCCTTTTTTCAAAGAAAACAATAGCATTTTCATTAGTTTATGTTACTGTAGAATATCTGTTGCCGGGTACTCAGGTGTAAAGTCACTGATATCAAAGGGCAGTCAGAGCGGAACTTGTAGCCACACAGTAGGACCTCTGAAGACTTGGTGAGAACAGTAATCTGCTGTGCCCGGAGGCTGGAGAGAGAGAGGCTACTGTAGAGACTGAGGCTGGAGAGAGAGAGACTACTGTAGAGGCTGAGATTGGGAGAGAGAGAGGGGCTACTGTAGAGGCTAAGGTTGGGAGAGAGAGAGAGGGGCTACTGTAGGAGCTGAGGTTGGGAGAGAGAGAGGGGCTACTGTAGAGGCTGAGGTTGGGAGAGAGAGAGAGGGGCTACTGTAGGAGCTGAGGTTGGGAGAGAGAGAGGGGCTACTGTAGAGGCTGAGGTTGGGAGAGAGAGAGGCTACTGTAGAGGCTGAAGTTGGTAGAGAGAGAGGCTACTGTAGAGGCTGAGGTTGGTAGAGAGAGAGAAGCTACTGTAGAGGCTGGGGTTGGGAGAGAGAGAAGCTACTGTAGAGGCTGAGGTTGGTAGAGAGAGAGAAGCTACTGTAGAGACTGAGTTTGGTAGAGAGAGAGGCTAATGTAGAGGCTGAGGTTGGTAGAGAGAGAGAGTGGCTACTGTAGAGGCTGAGGTTGGGAGAGAGAGAGAGGGGCTACTGTAGGAGAGGAGGTTGGGAGAGAGAGAGGGGCTACTGTAGAGGCTGAGGTTGGTACACAGAGATATGCTACTGTAGAGACTGAGGTTAGTAGAGAGAGAGGCTACTGTAGAGGCTGAGGTTGGTAGAGAGAGAGGCTACTGTAGAGGCTGAAGTTGGTAGAGAGAGAGGCTACTGTAGAGGCTGAGGCTGGAGAGAGAGAGACTACTGTAGAGGCTGAGATTGGGAGAGAGAGAGGGGCTACTGTAGAGGCTGAGGTTGGGAGAGAGAGAGAGGGGCTACTGTAGAAGCTGAGGTTGGGAGAGAGAGAGGGGCTACTGTAGAGGCTGAGGTTGGTAGAGAGAGAGGCTAATGTAGAGGCTGAGGTTGGTAGAGAGAGAGAGGGGCTACTGTAGAGACTGAGGTTGGTAGAGAGAGAGAAGCTACTGTAGAGACTGAGGTTGGTAGAGAGAGAGGCTAATGTAGAGGCTGAGGTTGGTAGAGGGAGAGAGGGGCTACTGTGGAGGCTGAGGTTGGGAGAGAGAGAGAGAGAGAGGGGCTACTGTAGGAGCTGAGGTTGGGAGAGAGAGAGGGGCTACTGTAGAGGCTGAGGTTGGTACACAGAGATATGCTACTGTAGAGGCTGAGGTTGGTAGAGAGAGATGCTACTGTAGAGGCTGAGGTTGGTAGAGAGAGAGGCTACTGTAGAGGCTGAAGTTGGTAGAGAGAGAGGCTACTGTAGAGGCTGAGGTTGGTAGAGAGAGAGAAGCTACTGTAGAGGCTGGGGTTGGGAGAGAGAGAAGCTACTGTAGAGGCTGAGGTTGGTAGAGAGAGAGGCTACTGTAGAGGCTGAGGTTGGTAGAGAGAGAGAAGCTACTGTAGAGACTGAGGTTGGTAGAGACAGAGGCTAATGTAGAGGCTGAGATTGGTAGAGAGAAAGGGGCTACTGTAGAGGCTGAGGTTGGTAGAGAGAGAGGCTACTGTAGAGGCTGAGATTGGTAGAGAGAGAGGCTGCTGTAGAGGCTGAGGTTGGTAGAGAGAGAGGCTACTGTAGAGGCTGAGGTTGGTAGAGAGAGAGAGGCTACTGTAGAGGCTGAGATTGGTAGAGAGAGAGGCTGCTGTAGAGTCTGAGGTCGGTAGAGAGAGAGGCTGCTGTAGAGGCTGAGGTTGGTAGAGAGAGAGGCTCCTGTAGAGGTTGAGATTGGTAGAGAGAGAGGCTGCTGTAGAGGCTGAGGTTGGTAGAGAGAGAGAGAGAGAGAGAGGCTGCTGTAGAGGCTGAGTTTGGTAGAGAGAGAAGCTGCTTTAGAGGCTGGGGTTGGTAGATAGAGAGGCTCCTGTAGAGGCTGAGGTTGGTAGAGAGAGGCTGCTGTAGAGGCTGAGGTTGGTAGAGAGAGAGAGAGGCTACTGTAGAGGCTGAGGTTGGTAGAGAGAGAGGCTACTGTAGAGGCTGAGGTTGGTAGAGAGAGATGCTACTGTAGAGGCTGAGGTTGGTAGAGAGAGATGCTACTGTAGAGGCTGAGGTTGGTAGAGAGAGAGGCTACTGTAGAGGATGAGGTTGGCTCCACACACCTTTAAGGAGCCCTTCCTTCTTCCAGATTAGCCGAGCAGTGCATCAGTGTTTCCTCACATTAACTCTGTAACTCTCTGAGCTCATGTGGGCACAGCAGGCAAATATGTCTTTCTCTCTCTCTCTCAACCCCCTCTTTTTGCTCTTTAAAACCACAAGAGGCCATGGTCTTTGTTGGAACTGGTAACCAAGAATGTTTTGAGAAGAGAAGAAGAGGATAATTGCAACCACATGAAGCAACAAGCTGCACTCAGTGTGAAGTGGGTTGAATTGGAGTTGTGGAGAATTGGAAGAGGAGATATAGGTGTGTGTGTGTGTGCGTGTGCGCGTGCTCGTGTGCGCCTGTGTTTGTTCTTGGGTGTGTGCGTGGGTCTGGTGGGTCTGTGTGACATTAGTAACACCACCAAGATGTCTCATCCAGCCAGTGAATAAATTGTCTGTGATGGTCTCTTGTCTCTGTGGTTATTTGATTGATTTCAATCATGTTAATATTTCTCACGAGCACCTTGCATGCCAAGTGTCAATCTCTCTCCTCTTCAAAGTCGAAACGCAAACAGATAAAAGATTCCAAACGGACCAATCTATTCAGCTGCTCTGAGCTTCAAGGGGAAAAGAGCAGGATTCCAAACAAGAGGAAATAATTGCGGCATTAAAGGGACATTTGAAAGGTTGTGTTTACATAAATAAAAGGAGCTGAAGAGGTGAGGACCGCTGTACATCAGTGATAGCTACTGTGCCTTCAGAAAGTATTCATACCCCTTCATACCTATTCCACATGTTGTTTTGTTACAGCCTGAATTCAAAATGGATAAAACATTTCTCACTCATCTACACACAAAGCCCCATAATGACAAAGTGAAAATATGTTTTTAGACATTTTAGCAAATTTGTTGAAAATTAAATGCAGAAATATCTAATTACAAAAGTAAGTATTCACACCCCTGACTCAATACTCTGTAGAAGCATCTTTGGCAGTGATTACAGCTGTGAGTCTTTCTGGGTAAGTTTCTAAGAGCTTTCCACACCTGGATTGTGCAATATTTGCCCATTTATTATTTTCACAATTATTCCAGCTCTGTCAAATTGATTGTTGATCATTGCTAG
Organism: Oncorhynchus clarkii lewisi; assembly: GCF_045791955.1. Classification (NCBI taxonomy): domain Eukaryota; kingdom Metazoa; phylum Chordata; class Actinopteri; order Salmoniformes; family Salmonidae; genus Oncorhynchus; species Oncorhynchus clarkii. The sequence goes on from NC_092170.1 coordinate 32,216,327, forward strand.
ACAACCAGTAGATTTAAGGCAAAACTGTAACTCAGTCACTCAGGAACATTCACTGTCTTCTTGGTAAGCAACTCCAGTGTAGATTTGGCCTTATGTTTTAGGTTATTATCCTGCTGAAAGGTGAATTCATCTCCCAGTGTCTGGTGGAAAGCAGACTGAACCAGAATTTCTTCTAGGATTTTGCCTGTGCTTATCTCCAATTTATTTATTTTTCATCCTGAACAACTCCCCAGTCCTCCACGATTACAAGCATACCCATAACATGATCCAGCCACCACTATGTGGAGAGTGGTACTCAGTAATGTGTTGTGTTGGATTTGCCCCAAATGTAACAATTTGTATTCAGGACAAAAAGTTGTTTGTTTTGCCAATTTTTTGCAGTATTACTATAGTGCCTTCTATGCTAACAAGATGCCAGTTTTGGAATATTTTTCTGTAGAGGCTTCCTTCTTTTCACTCTGTGATACCTAGTCAGTTGTACAATTGAATGCATTCAACTGAAATATGTCTTCCACATTTAACCCAAGGTTGGGAACAGTGGGTTAACTGCCTTGCTCAGGGGTGGAAAGACAGATTTTTACATTGTCAGAGTAACTCAAATGTTGTTGATCCATCCCCATTTTGCTCCTATCACAGCCATTCAACTCTGTAATTGTTTTAAAGTCACCATTGGCCTCATGGTGAAATCTCTGAGCGGTTTCCTTATTCTCCGGCAACTGAGTTAGGAAGGATGCCTTTAACTTTGTAGTGACTGGTGTGTTGATACACTATCAATAGTATAATTAATAACTTCACCATATTCAAAGGGATATTCAATTATTCTGGGGTGAATTGAAATTGGCAACAGCAAAAACAACAACTAACATGTACTTAATAAAAATGAATGACATTTTTTTAATATATAAATAATAATAATAATCCAACCAAATACATTTTATAAGAGGATAAGCAAAGATAGAGAAAATTGAGTCATTGAACTAATTTGAAGTTGGGTTTTAATCTCCTCCTATCTTGTTTGAAGATGGAATGGTACACTTCCATATGAGTATTAAGCAGCTTGTTGTGATATGAGGTGTAATGGATCATGATGAACGGACATCAAAACCGTCGGGCAAAATTACGTTCAATGGTGAGACCAACCCATTCCCACAAATGTTTAATGTTTAATATGTGCTGCCGGTTACTGCTGATGGATTGAGCACGGTGCTTAACAATGCCTCCAAAATGGGTTAAATTGGCCAATGATCAGATACATACTGTATATACATTAAAATACTCAGATCTAATTCTGTACTAGTCAGGATTTGAAACATTGTAGTGGTGTTAGAAGATTTAGAGAGAGGAAATGGCACCAAAAGAGAAGGTAACTAATCCTGCACTAAACAAGACTTGAATCACCAACATGTTCAACCTTTTCCGGTAGAGCTCTTAGTCCCTGGCAAGGTGTTGGACAAGTAATGTTACAACACAGCATGTCATGTTTCAAAACATCTCAGGATGATGTGTTTCAATACTCCAGCAAAGTTAAGGTTTGTCTCCTTCAAGTTAGTTTTGTTACAAACACAATGAAGAGAGCCCTGTTGTGTGTATCTCATTTGATTCAAGAGGAATTCACATGTTGCTATTTTATATTAATGGTGTTTTTCTCTCTCTTTCCTCTTTCTTGGGCCTCTGCTTCAACCTACAGTGCCATCCTTTACCTTCACTCCTACAGGTAAACACTCCTGATAACTCTTGATTTAATTTCATAGCACCTTCTCTATAAAATCTCATAACAGTCTGCCTTTCAATACAAGACTGCACACACTGAGTCACACAGTGATGTCCTGAACAGCTCCAGCAGTCATTCTGCTCAGTCAGTCGGAAGAGACACTCTTTAGTTAAAAATACTAAGCCACAAGAAAGGGAGCAGTGTGGTGTCAGGTTTAAAGAACTATAACAGAGATGTTTTACCAACTGGTGCAGGCAGTGCGTTCAGAGGTAAGCACTTAAAGAGGAGCGAGCCGTGCCATCCACGAAACTGTTACAACTGGCGGGGACTTGATCAAAGGGCTGCTGCTGCCCGCCTCTCTGCCTCTGATGGCATTTAGGATGATGACACTTCTCCAGTCACACGGACCGATTAGACAGAGCTGTGGACAGGGAGAAAGGAGCGACTGAGGGTAGATGTGAACTGGACTGACACGGACATAACAGAGCACTCTCTTTATCTCTCTCTCTCTCTCTCTCTCTCTCTTTCTGTGTGTTTATCTCTCTCTCTTTCTCTATTCTCTCTCTCGCTCTCCCTCTCTTTCTATCTCTCTTCTCACTCATTCACTCTCTCTCTCTCTCTTTCTATCTCTCTCCCCCACCGAGATGCATGTGTAGTTGGCACTTGTGTCACAACACCTGTGCTCATCCTTGTAAATCAGAGAGAGAGCAAAAGAGAGTGAGAGGAGAGAAGAGAGAGAAGAAGAGAGAGAGAGAGGGGGAGTTATGTGAGGCTTGTGGTTATGGTGACTAATCCCATCTGTGCAGAGCAGAGGCTGTATCTAAACTGCGTGTTGTTTTTCTCCTCCTCATCAGCTTCGGGCCCTAGGATCACGTCTAATAGTTTGAGTGTTTCAGTCCTCTGTTCTGAACTGCTGGAACTCTTTCAGGTGAAACCTATTGAGTCAGCTGGTTAGTTTTGGGCCAGTTCCTTAATGCTTGAGGTTAGAGTTTCTGCTTGTTGAAGTTTACAATCCTAGAAGCTGCCATGACGCTGAAGGAAAAGGCAGGATGTTGTCAGTGCTAATCTTCCAATAGATGCAGATTTGAGAGGCACTACATGGTTTTTGTTGTGGAATTCCTGAATGCCCTATATACAGATGCCAAATGTAGACTTTCTCTCTCTCAACAGGAGGGGGAGAGCGAGAGAGAGAGTGAGAGACTTTTTGTCTTTCTTTAATGAAACATTCTAATTTCATTAAAATCTCATCCCCCCTTAAAATAAAACACCAAAATATATCCTGTACAGCATACATGTACCATACTCACCTTTCCCTGTACCCCACGATACAAAAACACACATCACAATATCCAAAAAACCTTGCCACTTCTACAAACATATTTCCAAAACATCTTCCCCAACCCACCATACTCTCCGCCCCACATACCCCCTGCCACTGATGTGCCTTCACTCCTGTTAGGCTCCTAATGTTCAATGCAGAGGTTGTAGAGGACTTTAAATCCCACCCCCTCAAACTTCCCCAGGCTCGGAGTGTTAAAATCGAACAAGTCCTCCAGACCCCCTTGCCAGTCTCCAGTCTCTGCAATATTGGTGGCCCCTCCCTCTTTGGTCGCTCAAACACCCCCTTACCGGCTCACACAGTGCCTCCTGGACCTCCTCCAGGAATCTCTCCAGCAACCTAAGAGACATTATTCCTGTTGTGCCAGGACTTCCGGGGTTCTCCACCCCTCCTCTCTCAGCAGTCGCATGTCACTCAGCCTTTGTAAACCCGCTGCCATCAGCTGCCTCTGCAGGTTGGCCGACTGAACCGATCTCAAATGAATGGCTGGACTGTGGAAGATAGGCTCCATCCCTGACCATCACAGAAACTTCATCTGCATACGCTGACACTGCTATGCCTGTCACCACACCCATACCGGTCCAGCACACTCCCTGCAGTCTCCTGCGTAGCAGGCCAAAAAAAGGCTCAATGGCTTGTGTATATAACTGCCCCGAGACAGGCCTACTGAGCCCCCCTCCCAACTTGACCATACATGACGCCCCAGCATGCAACATCTTCACAAAGTAAAAAACATTTCCCCAAACCCACACCAGAAATCACATTAAACAGATACTCATGGTCCACTCTATCAAAAGCCTTCTCTTGATCTAAAGAGACCAGTCCAAAGTTCACATTAAAACCTCTTGACAAGTCCACCATGTCCCTGATTAAGAACAAGTTGTCTTCACCACTCTGTCTTTCAGGCAGTTAACCCAGTGTTCCTAGGCCGTCATTGAAAATAAGAATTTGTTCTCAACTGACTTGCTTAGTTAAATAAAGGTAAAAAAGAAAAATCTGGGAAAAACCTGCCCAGGTCCCTACGTAATTCAGCTAAATTAGTCTGGAGGCCTACATTGCCTTGCCCCACCAGCTCTACCTCCACATCACTGATACAATGCTCTAGTTCCCCCAATTCTCTCCTAGCCTCTAAGAGAGCTGTAAACTGTTTGGACTTTCCCCACATCCTACCATTGACTGAGAGACTCATAATCCTCTCTTCGCTGCCCCCACCTTTCCCAAAAAGTCTGGAAACCTGAGCACAAAGTAGCATCTAGTAAGAGCTTCACATTAAACTTCCAATAGGATGCCTGCCGAGGCCCTGGTGAAATAGACAGCTGATCCATGGTTATGTGATGATCCAAAAACCCCACCGAGAGAATGGTACCAACAGCCCATTGCTCTGATTCCTGGACTTGTAAAAATGTATACTGTCTTGTGTTGGGATGTTTAGTTCTCCAAACATCCACTAGGTTGAACTGATTAATGATGTCCCTTAACACTCCCACTGACACTGAATGAGGCTCTTCCCCATTTCTGTCTTTCGTAAAATCCATTGTACAGTTCCAGTCCTCGCCGACCACCAGCGTCTCCTCAAGCGCTACCTGTGAGAGTTCCTGTCTAAGACTCCCAAATAGAACCCCTCTTTCTCTCCCTGTGTTAGGTGCATACACATTTATAAAGACAAAACCCATGTTGTTAATTTCTGCTTTTACAACAAGCAGCCTACCCCTACACACCTACACAGCAAATTTTTACAGACAGACCCGGTACAAAAAGGACTGCCACCCCTGCAATAGAATTTGTCCCATTTCAAATTCAACACCTTTCCACCAGAGCCCCAAATCGACTTCATTCACCACATCACTGTGTCTCCTGCAGAAACAACACCTGTACTTTTTTTGGTTTTACATATTCACCCAACAAACTTGTTTTTCCCGCATCTCTGGCGACATTTATATTGAGCGAGCCTACCCGAAGAGTCTCCATAAGAAGTGGGAGAAAAGCCAGCAAAGAAAGAGACAAATAGCAAAGCTCAAAAAGCCCCAGTGCCAGGAAGGAAAAAATACATCTAAACAGTGTCTGAAGGTTGACCTTCACGCACTGTTTTGACCCACTTCCAACCTAAACCATTTCCTGGGTGAGAGGACACCATGCCCCTCATTTTTCATAGCATGTTGTACTGATCTTACAAACTTTCTAGGCTCCTCATCATCCTCTTCTTCAGACTCACTTTCCTCCTCATCTCCATCTCCCATCCTGACCACCTGCCCTTCCTCTCTGGTCAGGGCCTCCCCCCAGTACCAGGCAAAGGTTCCTTGGGGACTTTGACCACAGCAGCCCCTCCCCTCCCAACTTATTTTTTCTCCCCATTTTTCCTTTCTGCTTGACACCCTCCTCCTCCCCCCAGTCTCTTACACTTCCCCACTATACTCTCCTCATCCACTAGCATAACCTGACTAGACCCAGCTTCATCTACACCACCATCTGTAGCCTGACTAGGCCCAGCCTCATCTACACCACCATCTATAACCTGACTAGACCCAGCCTCATCTACACCACCATCTGTAGCCTGACTAGGCCCAGCCTCATATACACCACCACCCATAACATGACTAGACCCAGCCTCATCTACACCACCATCTCAAGCCTGAATAGTCCCAGCCTCATCTACACCACCATCCATAGCATGACTAGGCCCAGCCTCAGCTACCCGACCATCTCTGGCATGACTAGGCCCAGGCTCATCTACACCATCATCCCTGGCATGACTAGGCCCAGCCTCTGAGTCTGTGTCTCATTGCCCCTTGCACGTTGACCTCGATTTCCCCCACTGGCGCTTGTACCCTCACCTTGTCTATGACCTTATGTGGGCACGCAAAGCTCTTATGCCCCAAATCCCCACACTCAAAGCACCGTAGACTATCTGTGCTGGCAACCCCTGCGTAGAGCCCCTCCCCATGCCTGACTTTAAAATGCACATTTAGCTGTTGCTCATTGTTATTCAGAAACATAAACACTTGCCTCCGGAATGAAACAACATGCGTAAGAGCAGCCGCCTGAAAACCTGCCGACGGTACACAAAAACCGCTAGCAAACTTACCAAAACGACTCAGCTCTTTCCTGATTTGATCATCCGTAATAAACTGAGGCAAATGTGCAACTACCACCCTTGTCAAAGGGGTAGAAAGAGGCGAAATTGACACCAACACAACCCTTACAAGTATTTTACTAGCAATTGGCCTACCAACCCAATGTCTTTTCATGAACACAAGCAGAATGTATAAATTCAGCTCCTACCTGTTCACCGACTGCGAGCAGAACCTCCTCCACCTTAACTCCATTCTCAGGAACACACCTGAATTCATGCCGTAATGACAGCATCTACTCCGCGCTAGGCTGAGAAGCCATCGCGCACACCACACCTTCCAAACCCCAGGAAACTAACTGTCCTCTTCCACTCTAATTTTGAAAAAATCTGTGGATACCGCTGAAACAAATAGTGCATTAACCCTCCACCATAGAAAATAAACATTTTAAGAAAAGACCAAGACAGAATCCAGAAAAAGGTTAGGACAGAGCGCACCACACCAAACACTCAAACTCCCAAAAACTCCCAGCATGCACTGCGAGAGAGAGCGAGAGAGCGAGAGGCAGAGACTGTGGGGAAGATTACTTACCGAGCACAGTGAGCCCAGCGATCTCACTCTCCCTCTCTCCCACCATATTGGTCCCGACACACACATACTTCCCAGCGTCGCCTTTTCTGGCATTGGTTATCATCAGCTTTCCTCCCCGGATCTGAGGAACGAGAGAAAGGGTCAGACCTTGAGAGGACAAAACAACAAGCCTAACATTGCAAAACATTCTCTCAGTATAAAAGCGCTGTATTTCCTCACCCATGAAGTTATGAGTCTTCACAAAACCATGACCAAAGGAATTCAGAGTTTAAAAAAACTCCATCTGTCATGTTTTGATGGGAGTATAAATTCACAAATTAATCTTAGTGAGCCATGTATGTCCTGAGGTCCCAGTGATAGAAAGCCAAAGTACTGTACTACTGTACTCAGCCAGCCAGCCAGCCAGCCCAAAAACCCTCCCACCCCTTCCTCAGAGAAGAGATTGTAATTAAAGTTGGAGTTTATCTCTCCTTCACACCTGCAGCTTAAAGCTCCTTGAAAGAGTCCAACTTCCAGCGTGCTGAGCTTCAAACACACGCCAGCCATGGCAGGAGACCAAAGCACTGTGCAGCCCCCTAAGCCTTTCACACACACACACACACACACACACACACACACACACACACACACACACACACACACACACACACACACACACACACACACACACACAGTGACTCAGTCTCCATCGATCTACACACAGGGTGTAGTACACACACACATACATGCGTAAACATGCACGCACACTATCAAAAATACCGCACACCGCACACATGCAAACACAGGCTTACAGGAGAGCCAAACACACTCCACAGTCCATGTTATTGTGTTTTGATAAGCCTGTTACTCTGATGACGATTGTGATAATGGTGTTCATGTCTGTACATTTTCTCTGTTCTCAGTGGCATACCAGAGAGGGGGAGAGGCTGTCAGCAGTGCTGGAAGGTAAGAATACATGTCTACTATGAGAGGGGTGTTATCTACATGTATATTAAGCTCTTCTGTATGAATATGAGACATCAAATAAAATATCATAGTATCATATTCCAAGAGACAGATGGACATTTGGTGAGGAGTGGGTACATGGTAGAATGTGAGGGAAGGTGTACCTTCCTCTGAAGGGCACTAGGGGGAGGGCTTTTACTTCATAAAGCTTACAGCACAGGCAGAGGTGGAGAGGAGAGGAGAGGGGAAGTGAAGGGAGGAGAGGAGAGGGGAGTGAGAGGAGGAAGGAAATGGGAAGGAGAGGAAAGGGCAGGGAAGGGAAAGAGAGGAGGGAGGGAGGGAGTGGGAGGGAGGGGAAGGAAAAGAAGGAGGAGAGAAGAGGGGAGGGAGAGGAGCAGAGGGGAGAGGAGGAGAGGAGATGGAGGGGGTGGAAAAGAAGGGAGGAGAGCAGAGGGGAGGGAGAGGGGAGAGGAGGAGAGGAGATGGAGGGGGTGGAAAAGAAGGGAGGAGAGCAGAGGGGAGGGAGAGGAGTAGAGGAGAGGGGAGAGAGAGGAGCAGAGGGGAGAGGAGGAGAGGAAAGGGGGTGGAAAAGAAGGGAGGAGAGCAGAGGGGAGAAGAGGAGCAGAGGGGAGAGGAGGTGAGGAAAGGGGGTGGAAAAGAAGGGAGGAGAGCAGAGGGGAGGGAGAGGAGTAGAGGGGAGAGGAGGAGAGGAGAGGGGAGAGAGAGGAGCAGAGGGGAGAGGAGGAGAGGTAAGGGGGTGGAAAAGAAGGGAGGAGAGCAGAGGGGAGGGAGAAGAGAATAGAGGATGGGAGCGGAGGAGACGGGAAGGAGGTGCAGAAAGCACTTTGATACCTCCTCATCCCACAGAGAAGAGCACCATGTCTGGCCACAAGGCTGTGCCATAGCATCATCTCTAACATACACAGAGATGACGATAGTTGAGTTTGCACACACCCTACTCTTTAGAATGGAGGGCCCTATGTAAATAGATGGGAGGATTGATACAGGAGAGGGTGTGACAGTAACCAGTAGCCTATGTGTTGTTTTCCAGACTACCTACTAGTCACGCGTACTGAGACACTCATACATTCAGACACTGATGTTATAGTCTCCTCAATCATCTAGAACCCACGTTGATGGCAGTGTATCTTCAGACTTGTTTGAATTAAAGCAGTGTTTTGGTATTGTCCCCTCTTTGTGCTAAAGGTATCTCTATGGTTGCCTATTGTTCTATAGCCGTTATGTGTCTATCTATACAATCATGTTATTACCCTGCTCTGTGATTGAGTCAGGTCTACAGCCTGAACATGGGAGCTCTGCTCAACGACAATGTCCATTCTCTGAACCACTCAGATGATTGAGGAGCCATTTTGAGATTGTATTTGTCTCTCCAAGACAAATGTGTTCACTACGCAAAATGAATGTGGAGACTGTAAGCGGAGACTAAGTCATCTGAATAGGAAATGGGGAAAAAAACTCAGCACAATGCGAATGTCTGACAAGTGTGATTGTTCAAGTGGTAGTGATGGGAGAGAAATAACAGGTAAAGGCTTTTGTGATGTTGTGCTAGTATAGCCTTTGGGCTCTAATAAATCACCCCATTTCATGAGAATTATAAGGCTATTTAGTCCGGCTGCTTCAAATGTAAAATGTCAGCCCTGGGTTCATGATGTGGAAGTGTGGACGAGAAGTAGGGCTGACCCCAATTAGTCGACTGGTCGATTGTTTGATTGTTTGGTCGTTAGGCTGTTGTTTTAGATAGGCTGTTGTTTTAGTTAGGCTGTTGTTTTAGTTAGGCTGTTGTTTTAGTTAGGCTGTTGTTTTAGATAGGCTGTTGTTTTAGTTGGGCTGTTGTTTTAGTTAGGCTGTTGTTTTAGATAGGCTGTTGTTTTAGTTAGGCTGTTGTTTTAGTTAGGCTGTTGTTTTAGTTAGGCTGTTGTTTTAGTTAGGCTGTTGTTTTAGTTAGGCTGTTGTTTTAGTTAGGCTGTTGTTTTAGTTAGGCTGTTGTTTTAGTTAGGCTGTTGTTTTAGTTAGGCTGTTGTTTTAGATAGGCTGTTGTTTTAGTTGGGCTGTTGTTTTAGTTGGGCTGTTGTTTTAGTTAGGCTGTTGTTTTAGTTAGGCTGTTGTTTTAGTTAGGCTGTTGTTTTAGTTGAGCAGTAACATATATATACATATATGTATATGTATGTATGTATGTATGTAGGTATGTATGTATGTATGTATGTATGTATGTATGTATGTATGTATGTATGTATGTATGTATGTATGTATGTATGTATGTATGTGTGTGTGTGTGTGTGTGTGTGTGTGTGTGTGTGTGTGTGTGTGTGTGTGTGTGTGTGTGTGTGTGCGCAAATATATATACACTACCGGTCAAAAGGCTTTTTCTTTATTTGTACTATTTTCTATGTTGTAGAATAATAGTGAAGACATCAAAACAATGAAATAACACATATGGAACCATGAAGTAACCAAAAAAGTGTTAAACAAATCACAATATATTTTATATTTGAGATTCTTTAAAGTAGCCACCCTTTGCCTTGATGGCAGCTTTGCACAAAGTGATGTTTTCTTCACCTGAAACAGCAAGCAAACAAAGTCTATTTTTACATAAATTGAGAATTACAATAGTTCCTCGATGTATTTGAAAAATCTTTCTATCTCTCCGTTTCGATAACCACTCAGCGTGAAAGGGAAAAATGTCATACTCTGATCCAGTGGAAATGTCATTAAATAGGCTTCTTATCTTGACATGGACTGAAATAGGTTCCGGTACTCATTGTGGGTGTTGGTGCTGTTTATGTTTACGTCCAGGTGCTCCACAATACTTTTGAGCTAATATTCTATGAGAAGAACAGGAGCCCAAGCAGTAGAACATTTGAGGTGCTGGAACTCAGCTCTGGTGAGATCCTGCCCAAGTCAAGCACTGCTTCTTATCCCTTGCGTGCAAATAGCCTACAGCTGTGTCTGTCCCAAGCTCACTGACAGGGAAACTCTGAGAGCCCAGAATTTTTTATACAATGTTGCAAGTTTGCTTGCACAATCTTCGGGCTGGACCCAAAGTTGATATAATGTTTCAAGTTTGTTGCAGACAGGCCATGTGTAGCCAATATGATTCATAGGATATTTATTTTTATCAGGATATTTTCTACCTGCAGGCTGCAATGATTTTATATAGTTGGCAATAGAATATACTTTTTAGGTTTGTGTCATTTTCATTTACATGTAGATATAATATATATTAACCACATGACAGTAATTTTGAGATATGAAGACGTTATTCTAAATTAAATTAAACTCTTTCATAAAAATGTGCATGCGAAGACCATACCTGGCACGCAGATCGGTTCAAATGTAGAGACTGAAAAATTGCTTCTATTTCAAGGCCATCAGACTGTTAAACAGCCGTCACTAACACAGAGAGGCTGCTGCCTACATGCAGACTTGAAATCCTTGGCTATTTTAATAAATAGATACTAGTCACTTTAAAAATGCTACTTTAATAATGTTTACATATCTTCCATTACTCATCTCATAGTACAGTGAGGAGAACAAGTATTTGATACACTGCCGATTTTGCAGGTTTTCCTACTTACAAAGCATGTAGGGGTCTGTAATTTTTTATCATAGGTACACTAAAACAAAAATCCAGAAAATCATATTGTATGATTTTTAAGTAATTCATTTGCATTTTATTGCATGACATAAGTATTTGATACATCAGAAATGCAGAACTTAATATTTGGTACAGAAACCTTTGTTTGCAATTACAGAGATCATACGTTTGCTGTAGTTCTTGACCAGGTTTGCACACACTGCAGCAGGGATTTTGGCCCACTCCTCCATACAGACCGTCTCCAGATCCTTCAGGTTTCGGGGCTGTCGCTGGGAAATACGGACTTTCAGCTCCCTCCAAAGATTTTCTATTGGGTTCAGGTCTGGAGACTGGCTAGGCCACTCCAGGACCTTGAGATGCTTCTTACGGAGCCACTCCTTAGTTGCTCTGGCTGTGTGTTTCAGGTTGTTATCATGCTGGAAGACCCAGCCACGACCCATCTTCAATGCTCTTACTGAGGGAAGGAGGTTGTTGGCCAGGAATTTGCGATACATGGCCCCATACATCCTCCCCTCAATAGGGTGCAGTCGTCCTGTCCCCTTTGCAGAAAAGCATCCCCAAAGAATGATGTTTCCACCTCCATGCTTCAAGGTTGGGATGGTGTTCTTGGGGTTGTACTCGTCCTTCTTCTTCCTCCAAACACGGCGAGTGGAGTTTAGACCAAAAAGCTCTATTTTTGTCTCATCAGACCACATGACCTTCTCCCATTCCTCCTCTGGATCATCCAGATGGTCATTGGCAAACTTCAGACGGACCTGGACATGCGCTGTCTTGAGCAGGGGGACCTTGCGTGCGCTGCAGGATTTTAATCCATGACGGGGTAGTGTGTTACTAATGGTTGTCTTTGAGACTGTGATCCCAACTCTCTTCAGGTCATTGACCAGGTCCTGCCGTGTAGTTCTGGGCTGATCCTTCACCTTCCTCATGATCATTGATGCCCCACGAGGTGAGATCTTGCATGGAGCAACAGACCGAGGGTGATTGACCGTCATATTGAACTTCTTCCATTTTCTAATAATTGTGCCAACAGTTGTTGCCTTCTCACCAAGCTGCTTGCCTATTGTCCTGTGGCCCATCCCAGGCCTACAATTTTCCCCCTGATGTCCTTACACAGCTCTCTGGTCTTGGCCATTGTGGAGAGGTTGGAGTCTGTTTTATTGAGTGTGTGGACAGGTGTTTTTTATACAGGTAAAGAGTTAAAACAGGTGCAGTTAATACAGGTAATGAGTGGAGAACCAGAGGGCTTCTTAAAGAAATACTAACAGGTCTGTGAGAGCCGGAATTCTTACTGGTTGGTAGGTGATCAAATACTTATGTCATGCAATAAAATGCAAATTAATTACTTAAAAATCATACAATGTGATTTTTGGATTTTTCTTTTAGATTCCGTCTCTCACAATTGAAGTGTACCTATGATAAGAATTACAGACCTCTACAGGCTTTGTAAGTAGGAAAACCTGCAAAATCGGCAGTGTATCAAATACTTGTTCTCCCCACTGTCTATACTGTATTTTTATACCATCTTTTGCACCTTGCCTATACTGCTCGGACATCGCTCATCCATATATTTATATGTACATATTCTTATTATTCCATCCCTTTAGATTTGTGTGTATTAGGGAGTTGTTGTAGAATTGTTAGATTACTTGTTAGATATTACTGCACTGTCAGAACTAGAAACACAAGCATTTTGCTACACTCGCAATAACATCTGCTAACCATGTGTATGTGACCAATACAATTTGATTTGATTTGATTTTGCAGAATCTGTGAAAGCCAGCCGGAGTTGGAGGAGAATAGTTGGGTCAGGTTAAGTTTTTTTGTCTGGTTATCTACATCTCTGGTGCCCTCTTGAGGCATCAAACCGTAAGCTTAAAGCATCAGACAAGCTCAATGCATATAGTTAATTTTATTAAAACCCATAGGGTGTGTCTATATATGGAAAATGACACATTTAAAAAATTTAAGCAATCGATTGGTCGAAAGAAGAGACGACTTTCGATCGCCAAAGATTTTTTTTTGTCGGGGACAGCCCTAACGAGCAGAGAGCTGGTAGTCTGTTCAGACAGTAAAGAGATGGTAGTCTGTTCAGACAGTAGTGAGATGGTAGTCTGTTCAGACAGTAGTGAGATGGTAGTCTGTTCAGACAGTAGAGAGATGGTAGTCTGTTCAGACAGTAGTGAGATGGTAGTCTGTTCAGACAATAGAGAGATGGTAGTCTGTTCAGACAGCAGAGAGCTGGTAGTCTGTTCAGACAGTAGAGAGATGGTAGTCTGTTCAGACAGTAGTGAGATGGTAGTCTGTTCAGACAGTAGTGAGATGGTAGTCTGTTCAGACAGTAGTGAGATGGTAGTCTGTTCAGACGGTGTAAAGGAGATAGAATCCAGGACAGGAGATGGATATCCTACTGTACTCCTCTTCTGAAGCATGTAGTGGGAAAGTTGAGATGTCCATGACCTCCTTTGATCTCCGTTCTGTTCAGTACTTTCAGTCCTTGACTGTAGTTGTGTATTTATACTAAACTTTAAAGGATGATAAAGATGTTCTGTGACACCATGGAATCTACTGGCGGAGCGTTTGTGGTGCATGCCGGGAGTGAATTCTATCTGGCTTTCTAATCCGAGCGGATCGCTAATGCTCACGAGGGCTCAGTGAAACAGTGTCATTGGCCATGGACAAGTCAAGCGCACATAATCTATTTAGCTGAGCTCTCCTCTAATACGCATCCAAGGCCAATGGAGCAGGGAGAGAAAGGTGAGAGAGAGAGAGAGAGAGAGAGAGAGAGAGAAGGAGAGGGAGTGATATTTTCTATAAAACAACAGCCTAGGACCTAGCCATAGGGAAGTGTGACAATTTCAAAATAATAATTTAGTATTGACTGAATCCCCATCGATCTGCCTAAAACCTGTGTTACAGTGGGGCAGCATGTTCCATTGTTAGTCAGTGTTGACTGTTATGTGCCCCATCCTTCCAGGCCAGGTTTGCTGAACATTGGGGAGTCTGCTACCCAGCCCTGGTTGGCTGATACGTGGCCCAACTCCTGCTCCAATCACAATGACTGTAGCATGAACTGCTGCACCGCAGGACAGGGCAACAGTGACAGCAACCTGGCTACATACAGCCGCCCAGGTGAGTACGCTACGCACTGGAACAACACACCCAAACATAAACTGGACTAAAACAGTTATCAAAATAACTCTGAGGCATCATGCCCAGAGGGGGCACAGGGGCACGTGCCGCCTCAGGTTTGTCATGTTATTTTTTTTTAAATAGTAATAATAATAATAATACCAGTAAAAAGTTTGGACACACTTACTTATTCAAGGGTTTTTCTTTATTTTTACTATATTCTACATTGTAGAATTATAGTGAAGACATCAAAACTATGAAATAACACATATGGAATCATGCAATAACCAATAAAGTGTTAAACAAATCAAAATATATTATATATTTGAAACTCTTCGAAGTAGCCACCCTTTGCCTTGATGACAGCTTTGCACACTCTTGGAATTCTCTCAACCAGCTTCATGGGGTAGTCACCTGGAATGCATTTAATTTAACAGGTGTGTCTTGTTAAAAGTTAATTTGTGCAATTTTATTCCTTCTTAATGCGTTTGAGCCAATCAGTTGTGTTGTGACAAGGTACGGCTGGTATATAGAAGATGGCCCTATTTGGTAAAAGACCAAGTCCATAATATGGCAAGAACAGCTCAAATAGGCAAAGAGAAACAGTCCATCGTTGCTTTAAGACATGAAAGTCAGTCAATCCGGAAACTTCAAGAACTTTTGAAGTTTCTTCAAGTGCTGTCGCAAAAACCATTGAGCGCTATGATGAAACTGGCTCTCATGTGGACCGCCAAAAGGATTGGAAGACCATTAGAGGTACCAACCTCAGAAATTGCAGCCCAAATAAATGCTTCAAAGAATTCAAGTAACAGACAAATCTCAACATCAACTGTTCAGAGGAGACTGCTTGAATCAGGCCTTCATGGTCAAACGTCTGCAAAAAAACACTACTGAAAGATTCCAATAAGAAGAAGATACTTTCTTGGGTCAAGAAACACAAGCAATGGATATTAGACCAGTGGAACTCGGTCCTTTGGTCTGGAGTCCAAATTTGTGATTTTTGGTTCCAACCGTTGTGTCTTTGTGAGACGCAGAGTAGGTGAATAGATGAACTCAGCATGGAGGAGAAGGTTTGATGGTGCTTTGCTGGTGACACTGTCTGTCATTTATTTCAAATTCAAGGCACACTTAATCAGCATGGCTACCACAGCATTCTGTGGCAATACGCCATCCCATCTGGTTTGAGACTATTGGGACTATCATTTGTTTTTCAACAGGACAATGACCCAGCACACCTCCAGGCGGTGTAATTGCTATTTGACCAATAAGGAGAGTGATGGAATACTGCATCAGATGACCTGACCTCCACAATCACCTAACCTCAACCAAATTGAGATGGTTTGGACCGCAGAGTGAAGGAAAAGCAGCCAACAAGTGCTCAGTACATGTGGGAACTCCTTCAAGACTGTTGTAAAAGCACTCCAGGTGAAGCTGGTTGAGAGAATGTCAAGAGTGCAATGCTGTTATCAAGACAAACGATGGCTACTTTGAAAAATCAACTATATTTTTTGGTTACTACATGATTCCATGTGTTATTTCATAGTGTTTATGTCTTCACTATTATTCTACAATGTAGAACATGTTGCAAATACATTAAAACCCTTGAATGAGTAAGTGTGTCCAAAATGTTGACTGGTACTGTATATATTATTATTAATTTATTTTGTGTTAGTTTTTTCTTTGTAGTACTACTAGCCTTGTTAAAAGTTGTCTTTAGCCCAGATAGGTTCCCAATCTCATAACAAGGTTAGAAGACTTCAGAAAAGCAAGCAATAACTAAATATATTGAAAAATATTTTACCCAGATTCTAGCAGAGATAAAGTGAAGCATATTTAATAATATATATATTTTTTAAGAACTACCTGGAGGATACAGACAGAGGTATGCTTAGATATGCATACAAATAAACATATTTCAGGGTCATGAGGCCTAGCCTCCTCAGGACCACCACCCAGCCATTCTCACAGACTTTGTGCCTCCTCAGATATCCAGGTTGCATGACTCACGCACATGCTCTCAAAACCAAGCATAGATAAGAATCATCAAAACAAGCGGATCTATTTGGTAGAAAACAGAGAGAAGTGAAATCTCATATCTGGGTTAGCTCCCTGGAGTCTCTCTATACCTCTCTCCTTGAGAGGTCTCTAGAAGAAAAACCTGGGATATGTGGCTTAGGAGTAGGAGTAGTGTGTGTGTTTGATTTATTTCAGGTTAAAGCAGGGTTGTTTTAGGCAGGAAATAAAAGGAGTGCCCTGGAAGGTCCTTATTGGTTTACTCTGCTGCAAATCGAATTGCTCTGCTAATTTCCATACTGTTGTTATAGCCAATAATGTCATTCCCACTAAGTGCTCAGTTATTTAAGAAATGTGGAGCAATGGTTGAGGTCAGGGCAGGACTGCAGACTGCAGCCAACACTGGATGGAGAGATGGGTGGAGAGAGGGGGGGGGGGTACCTGGAAGAGTGCATAGAAAGAAAGGGAATGGGGAGGAAAAAGAACGATGGGGGAGGATAAGTAGCATAAACAGAGATAAAGGAAGAGAGAAAGAGCGAGGGAGTGGGGAGGAAAGGAGAGAGAGCAGACGAGATGATGGACAGTGATGGAGACAGAGAGGGAGTTATGGTACACACCCAGGTGGCCTCTCAGTCAGCAGTACTTTCTATAAACAATACAGAGTGAGTTTGGCTCTGAAGTCCGATGGGCACACACACACACACACACACACACACACATCGAAAGAGCAAAGTTTCCACACTGTACAGAGATAAAGGACCAACAACTGTCAGAGAGGGGAGAGGTATGGGACAAGGGATTTGAGGTTACACACACATAGGTAGGACTTAACTAGAAGCCTTGGACCCGACCCCAGGCCTGAACCTCCCTTTGACATACAGTAGGCTTAGAAGTTGAACTAAAGTAAAAGAGACGTGGGTATACAGGACAGTCGTTTGAACATGTGACACATACTACAGTAGTATTGCCTACCCACTCATTGATTCATTTACATTGTTGGCTTCAACCGTCTCCTCAAACAGCCTTACGCACTCTCTTATTGTAGTAGATGTAGTGTTGTACTAAATGCTGTGCTACTGCTGGGTTAAGCATCTTACCCACTCTCTTATTGTAGTAGATGTAGTGTTGTACTAAGTGCTGTGCTACTGCTGGGTTAAGCATCTTACCCACTCTCTTATTGTAGTAGATGTAGTGTTGTACTAAGTGCTGTGCTACTGCTGGGTTAAGCATCTTATCCACTCTCTTATTGTAGTAGATGTAGTGTTGTACTAAGTGCTGTGCTACCGCTGGGTTAAGCATCTTACTCAAGGACAAAGAAACACTGTACCCATCAAATACATACCCAACTTCTAAAGTTATCCATGACAGTCAACAAGAGAAAACCTAATCCAATTTTCCATTCCTTGCTGTGTTTTACATTTCCCTAACATTGTGTGAGTTTGTTTGAGAAGGGGTAATATGCTAAAATCACTTCTCACTCATCCCCAGTATAAGACGTTAAGGAGCATGCCTGGTGCTGGCTGCTTTGTGTGGCCAACCTAAACCCTGTGAAGGTTTAACAGGATCAGCGGCTAGGTGACGGAGCCGAGGGATACGAGTTAATGTCCCTTTATCTACCACATAGAGGCCCTTTCTCCACAAGTGCCTCTGAAGTGCCTCAGATATCCCTCGCTTCTTGGAAATGTGAGGCTCACGTGCGCTCGGTTGTTCCACCTACAGCCGTCCTTGATATTTACCGCAAGGCTGTCTCTCAGATCTGCTGGAGGATTTGAATATTTTATGAGCCAGAGAACATTGGATCTGACAGTGGAGCTTTGTTCTTTGCTGCACGCTTCCCTCCAACCTTCTGATACAGACATGTTCCACTGTCCTTCTCAATGAGCAAAGCCTCCTCGCCTGGCGCCTGACAGGGAGGATAGACACGCCACCCACGTTGAGCTGTGGATAAGACGGAGGCATTATTGAGACAGAAGGACAGGGAAGTGTAATAAAGCTCCAGTCAACTGAACCAGATGGGGATATCTGACATAATGAACTGTAGTTTGCACTGAAATATATATATGTATATATATATATATATATATATATATATATATATATATATATATATATATATATATATATATATATATATATATATATGTCTAGACTGAAGGCACAGTGATCTGTTGAAAGGTACAAATGACTCGGGCTGATTTATTTCTGTGTCATTCTGAAATGTTAATCTTTTCATCTTATTTTTTATTGGAATGTGATGCCAGTGAATACAACTGAATACAATGCCATTCGTGCCGTTCGTGCACTTGGCAAACCTCTTCTTCTGAACCTAGCTATAGAATCTAGTCCGGTCTTTGACTAAGCCCTGCACCCTGCACCCGCTCCCCATGTTATCCAGCCGACTGCATCGCCAACTATAACAACCAGATGGAGAGCAAACAGACCAACCTGATGGTGCCGGAGGGAGGAGTGTACGGAGACGTGGACCTCTCCAACAAGATCAATGAGATGAAGACCTTCAACAGCCCCAACCTGAAGGACGGACGCTTCGTTGGGCCGGGTGGACCAGGGGGACAGCCCACCCCGTACGCCACCACACAGCTCATCCAGTCGTCTATCCTGGGCAACAACATCAACACAGACAGAGACAGAGGGAGAGGAGGAGGAGGGGGAGGGGAGATGAACGAGAAACACGGCTGGAAACCCACCCCGGTTCAGCTGCAGAAGCAACAGGAAATGACCTCACAGCTCCACCAGTATAACATCATGGAGCAGAACAAGCTAAACAAGGGTGAGTGTGTGGTGGGAATCGGTGGAGGTTAGGAGGTCAAAACATAGCCGCCTTCCATCTTTCTTTTTTCCCTTCTCTCTTTCCCTTTATCTCTGTGGATGGACCCACCATGCTGAAGAATGTTCCTTTTTTCACTCGCTTCCCTGCTGCCCCACATTCAGTCATATTGATAGAGACCATCATCAGTCTCTCTCTCATTGTCTGTTATGCATTTACTTAGCTCCTCTTTCCTCTCTGTGTTCATATATAATCTCTGCTCTACATTCTGGGTCAGTTTCTGTCTTTTCAGTCTGGGTTGTTCTTCATGGGTAAAGTCACGTTGCAACAGGTGTGAGGATTTTCTCCAGGTGTCAGGTATCTGAAGGAGAAAGAAACATTTCTGTTGGAACTGACAGGCACTGATCTAAAGTGTCGTCACCTTGTTCTTACCTGCAGGAAAGAGCTGCTGCTTTAGTAACACTGTTTTCAGTTTGGTCATGGTCTCTTGTGTGGAACAGAAATTGCATGTCTTCTCTTTCAGCACTATTAGGAAGACAACATCATGTTTTTGTTTGTTGTGACAGTTTAAAATTACATTTAAACTTATTAGAGGTGTATGACACACATTTAAACACATCGCTGGTTAAGATCATTATTTAGATGTGTTGTTACAATGTTAGCACTTATGTTAGCCTAACTGTGATCATTAGTCAGTTAAAACTCAAACAGTCTCTATGCATCTTTTGATATCATAATGTCCCCTTCTGTCATTCATTTTCATAAGCTATCTGTACTTTTCTAATGCAATAATGTAGTGTATGCTACCCTGCGACCCACCTTCATCATGCTTACCATCCTCCTCCTCTCCCCTACCAGACCACTATAGAGGAGGGGACAGTCCCATGGCTACCACCATCCTCTATAACCAGGCCCACGAGGCCCACACAGGGGGATCCTACAACAGCTCTGACCGTGGCAGCAGCAGCACCTCTGGTGAGAGAGGGGGGAAGGAGGGGGGACAGGGGTAGACAGGGGTTATCAGATCCACAGCCAGATGGCTGGTGTTTTACTGCCTGGATGTTCAGTCAATCGCTCTTGTTGTTGTTGTTTCCAGTTCATTATTATTTCTATAAAACCACTTAATCACTTTCAACCCAGAAGCTCCATTTCTAAATCATTATTTTCCTCAAAAGCAATAAATCATAGTGGGACTAATAATGCATGATGCTTTAAAATGGTAATTTTGATTAATTTCCATGTCAGTCTCTTGAAGAGGAATGAAAAGCAGCCTTCAGTGGAGGGAAAATGGAGAACACAAAGAAAGAGAAAAGAAACGTCCGGTTTCAGTTCCCATTCTGTGTGTTCCCATTCTGTGTGTTCCCATTCTGTGTGTTCCCATTCTGTGTGTTCCCATTCTGTTTGTTCCCATTCTGTTTGTTCCCATTCTGTGTGTTCCCATTCTGTTTGTTCCCATTCTGTGTGTTCCCATTCTGTGTGTTCCCATTCTGTGTGTTCCCATTCTGTGTGTTCCCATTCTGTGTTCCCATTCTGTGTGTTCCCATTCTGTGTGTTCCCATTCTGTGTGTTCCCATTCTGTTTGTTCCCATTCTGTTTGTTCCCATTCTGTTTGTTCCCATTCTGTGTTCCCATTCTGTGTGTTCCCATTCTGTGTGTTCCCATTCTGTGTGTTCCCATTCTGTGTGTTCCCATTCGGTTTGTTCCCATTCTGTGTGTTCCCATTCTGTGTGTTCCCATTCTGTTTGTTCCCATTCTGTTTGTTCCCTTTTCTGTTTGTTCCCATTCTGTGTGTTACCATTCTGTGTGTTCCCATTCTGTGTGTTCCCATTATGTGTGTTCCCATTCTGTTTGTTCCCATTCTGTTTGTTCCCATTCTGTGTGTTCCCATTCTGTGTGTTCCCATTCTGTGTGTTCCCATTCCGTGTGTTACCATTCTGTGTGTTCCCATTCTGTGTGTTCCCAGTCTGTGAATTTCCAGTCTGTGAATTTCCAGTCTGTGTGTGTTTCCAGTAAGTGTCAGTTTTCCAAACTGTGTCAGTTTTCCAGTCTGTGTCAGTTTTCCAGTAAGTGTCAGTTTTCCAGTAAGTGTCAGTTTTCCAGTAAGTGTCAGTTTTCCAGTCTGTGTTAGTTTTCCAGTAAGTGTCAGTTTTCCAGTCTGTGTCAGTTTTCCAGTCTGTGTCAGTTTTCCAGTAAGTGTCAGTTTTCCAGTCTGTGTTAGTTTTTCCAGTAAGTGTCAGTGTTCCAGTATGTGTTAGTTTACCAGTAAGTGTCAGTTTTCCAGTCTGTGTCAGTTTTCCAGTCTGTGTTAGTTTTCCAGTAAGTGTCAGTTTTCCAGTCTGTGTCAGTTTTCCAGTCTGTGTTAGTTTTCCAGTCTGTGTCAGTTTTCCAGTAAGTGTCAGTTTTCCAGTCTGTGTTAGTTTTTCCAGTAAGTGTCAGTTTTCCAGTAAGTGTCAGTTTTCCAGTCTGTGTTAGTTTTTCCAGTAAGTGTCAGTTTTCCAGTCTGTGTTAGTTTTCCAGTAAGTGTCAGTTTTCCAGTCTGTGTCAGTTTTCCAGTCTGTGTCAGTTTTCCAGTAAGTGTCAGTTTTCCAGTAAGTGTCAGTTTTCCAGTAAGTGTCAGTTTTCCAGTCTGTGTTAGTTTTCCAGTAAGTGTCAGTTTTCCAGTCTGTGTCAGTTTTCCAGTCTGTGTCAGTTTTCCAGTAAGTGTCAGTTTTCCAGTCTGTGTTAGTTTTTCCAGTAAGTGTCAGTGTTCCAGTATGTGTTAGTTTACCAGTAAGTGTCAGTTTTCCAGTCTGTGTCAGTTTTCCAGTCTGTGTTAGTTTTCCAGTAAGTGTCAGTTTTCCAGTCTGTGTCAGTTTTCCAGTCTGTGTTAGTTTTCCAGTCTGTGTCAGTTTTCCAGTAAGTGTCAGTTTTCCAGTCTGTGTTAGTTTTTCCAGTAAGTGTCAGTTTTCCAGTAAGTGTCAGTTTTCCAGTCTGTGTTAGTTTTTCCAGTAAGTGTCAGTTTTCCAGTCTGTGTTAGTTTTCCAGTAAGTGTCAGTTTTCCAGTCTGTGTCAGTTTTCCAGTCTGTGTTAGTTTTCCAGTAAGTGTCAGTTTTCCAGTCTGTGTCAGTTTTCCAGTCTGTGTTAGTTTTCCAGTCTGTGTCAGTTTTCCAGTAAGTGTCAGTTTTCCAGTCTGTGTTAGTTTTTCCAGTAAGTGTCAGTTTTCCAGTCTGTGTTAGTTTTCCAGTAAGTGTCAGTTTTCCAGTCTGTGTCAGTTTTCCAGTCTGTGTTAGTTTTCCAGTAAGTGTCAGTTTTCCAGTCTGTGTCAGTTTTCCAGTCTGTGTTAGTTTTCCAGTAAGTGTCAGTTTTCCAGTAAGTGTCAGTTTTCCAGTCTGTGTTAGTTTTCCAGTAAGTGTCAGTTTTCCAGTCTGTGTCAGTTTTCCAGTCTGTGTCAGTTTTCCAGTCTGTGTCAGTTTTCCAGTCTGTGTTAGTTTTCCAGTCTGTGTCAGTTTTCCAGTCTGTGTCAGTTTTCCAGTAAGTGTCAGTTTTCCAGTCGGTGTTAGTTTTTCCAGTAAGTGTCAGTTTTCCAGTCTGTGTTAGTTTTCCAGTAAGTGTCAGTTTTCCAGTCTGTGTCAGTTTTCCAGTCTGTGTTAGTTTTCCAGTAAGTGTCAGTTTTCCAGTCTGTGTCAGTTTTCCAGTCTGTGTTAGTTTTCCAGTAAGTGTCAGTTTTCCAGTAAGTGTCAGTTTTCCAGTCTGTGTTAGTTTTCCAGTAAGTGTCAGTTTTCCAGTCTGTGTCAGTTTTCCAGTCTGTGTTAGTTTTCCAGTAAGTGTCAGTTTTCCAGTAAGTGTCCGTTTTCCAATCTGTGTCAGTTTTCCAGTCTGTGTTAGTTTTTCCAGTAAGTGTCAGTTTTCCAGTCTGTGTTAGTTTTTCCAGTAAGTGTCAGTTTTCCAGTAAGTGTCAGTTTTCCAGTCTGTGTCAGTTTTCCAGTCTGTGTCAGTTTTCTAGTCTGTGTCAGTTTTCCAGTCTGTGTTAGTTTTCCAGTAAGTGTCAGTTTTCCAGTCTGTGTTAGTTTTCCAGTAAGTGTCAGTTTTCCAGTAAGTGTCAGTATTCCAGTATGTGTGTGTCCACATATGCTGAAGTTGAAGTGTGTGTGAGCAAAATTCAATCCCATGGGTTGTTAACAGAAAATGAAATACCTTGTTTGTGAGTGTTTTTCTGTCGTGTGAGCTAGTCACACATTTTTTTGTAAAAAAACATTAATTACCGTCCCCTTCATTCCGGCAAAGAGGAGGATAATCTCATCAGAGCTGCAGTGTTTGTTTCTGGACAAGGACTAATGACACACACATTCCAGAGGGAATGCAACACTGCCTCCATAACGCCCAGGATCCATTCTGATATTGTATATGAAGTTCAGCTCATTAAAGAGCAGCCCTCTGTGCTCGCTGAGCTCACAGCTCATTGGTTTCCCATTCTAATTGGCTGCTGTTAATTGGCCTCTGATGTTTTCTGCTTTTTTTCACGTTTTTCTATTTTCTCTTGGCAATGGTGAACATTAGTTGAAAAATGACTGTGTTTTTGATGGCATGGCTGGCATTAATTACACATTGAGAGATAATGTGCGTGGTGCATTTTCGCAACGTCCATAAAGTAAGGGGTTGCCATTAGCTGACATGCTCTCGTGTAAAATTATACCATTTTTTATCTGTGTAAATCCCACGCTGTAATTAGCCCTGTTTGTTCCTATTCTATTATCTGCTGTCGATGTATTAATTTCACTGCTGATTTAACATTATTCAACTATGTAGATGGTTGTGAGACAGAGGAGGATGTGGGAGTGGGGATGTGTGTCTGCATGTTTCTGACTGAAGGAGTTCTTTGTTCATGTTTTTCCAGGGAGTCAAGGTCAAAAGAAGGGAGTGCGCACCCCCAAACTACCCAAACAGAGTGCAATGAACTGGGCTGACCTTCTGCCTCCTCCCCCAGTTAACCCACCTCCCTGCCGCAACATGGAGGAGTACTCCCTGTCTATGGACGAGAGGTGGGACATGTCTACACACACACACACACACACACACACACACACACACACACACACACACACACACACACACACACACACACCTCCCTGCCACTCGACCCTTTCCTTTCATTTACTGAAACAGTGTTAGATTTGTCCTAAGCATTTTTGTTCTATTGTGTATCAATGCTAGGTTCATGTCAAACCTTTTCCTTTACCTTGGTAGAAGCACAACATGACTATATACTAGCGACATTGTTCCAGCTATGAATGTTATTGTCACGTTGAGTGACATCCAACTAATCAGCGTGTTTCACTGTGTTGACAGCTATGACCCAGACATGCAGTGCTCCCTGCCCCCCTCCCGCATGTACCTGCAGCCAGATGAACTGGAAGAGGAGGAAGGGGAGGAGGAGGAGATGGAGAGGGGTCCCACTCCACCTGTCAGAGGGGCTGCCTCGTCCCCCGCCGCGGTGTCCTACAGCCACCAGTCCACAGCCACCCTCACCCCCTCGCCCCAGGATGAGCTGCAACCCATGCTCCAAGACACTGCAGACAGCATTGGCTCTGGACACGAGCGCAGGTACTGGGAGGTGTTATTCTGGATTAAAATAGACTCTGATTGGCTGATATACAGTGGGTATCATAAGTATTCACCCTCCCCCTTAGATATTTTAACAGTCTATTGTGTTACAAAGTGGGAATGAAATATATTTAAATGTGATTTTTTTTCGGGGTCATTGATCTACACAAGATACTCCATAATGTTAAAGTGAAAAGAACATTCTATAAATGTACAATAAAATAAAAATATGGTCGTTGCGTAAGTATTCACCCCATAAATGAGTTCAGTTAGACCTAAATGACAGAGTGAAACATATACAGAATCAAGTATAAAGAATCAGAATATATCAAAACATGTATCCTTTATGGAGCAAGGCACTAAAGTCATGCAAAGAGCTGTTTCTGAAGTATATTGTTAGTACTCATTTATTCAAGGTGTACTATTGATTTATCTTTCATTCATCTTTTGTTTTGATCGTTGACAAAAAACGATACTAAATATATTTTATTCCCACTTTGTAAGACAATAAATGGGTGATACCCACTGTAGTAATGATTTCAATAGTCTCTGCAAAAAAATGCAATCATATTTTATAATTGATTTATATAATTGATTTCTCATACCCTACATTAAGAACATGTCTCCTGCTGTTTCAGACGCCATGCAGTGAGCCCCCCTCCCCGGCCCCTCTCCCCCTCACACACCTACGGCTACATCTCCAGCCCCATGTCCCTGGACACAGACGGCATGGAGGAAGAGGGGGAGATGTTGGAGGAAGAGGAGGAGGAGGAGGAGGAGGAGGAAGGGGACGAGACAGACGCGGAGGTGGCTAAGGTGCACCACCACCACACCCACCCTCACCACCCCCACCACCCCCACCACCCCCAGCAGATGCACCCCAGGAGGCTGCTGTTGCGGGGCCTGGAGCAGACGCCAGCCTCCAGTATGGGGGACCTGGAGAGCTCTGTGACGGGATCCATGATCAACGGCTGGGGTTCGGCATCCGAGGAGGATAACGCCTCGTCAGGGCGCTCCAGCGCTGTCAGCTCCTCAGACGGATCCTTCTTCACAGATGCCGACTTTGCCCAGGCAGTCGCGTCTGCTGCAGAGTACGCAGGCCTGAAGGTGGCCAAGTACACCAACCCCACGCAAGGCCAGGAGGGAGGCCCCGGAGGTAAGCACATCTGTTCCTCACTAATATAACGTCACTTTATCAAGAAGAAGAGAATACAAGATAATGAGCACCTTAATTCCTTAGAGTCTAAGACGTTAGAAGAGGGTGGGTGCTAAGCTGACAAATGGTATTGATATACGGTATGATGGTCATACTATGGATCATTTAGCTCTTTTATTTTTTATTTGAGGGCCCCTTTAGGTATACATTTTTGGGGGGATAAAATATTGATTTTGGCCTTTACTACTAAAGCCAATGGAAATGCATTGAACTACAAATTCATAAATGTCAAAATGGACAGTGAAAAACAAAATCATAAGAAACAAGGTTTTGAAGTGTCTGTCCTAAATCTAAGAGAAATTAAAAATACAGTATACTGTATATATTTATTTACACATATTTAACCCATGTTTACGGTATGCACAAAACTACCTTCAAACTTCCATAAAAAAAAAAAACATGATTACCTTCAGACGAGTCACTTGACACTTGTGGGGGTTGTAGAGCCAAATGGAGAACACCATCGTGTTCGTGAGAGTCTCCCCTTTCCATAGAATAGTCAGAATAGTTTGAACGCTGTTCGGACACTACAGACGTTTTCGTGAGAAGACTGATTTTCAGGATGTTTCATGATCTGACAAACACTGCACCTTCACCGCAGATGCGGAAGTATGACACTGGAGGACGTGGTGGATTGAGACGCAGCCAATACAAAACAGATATCTCTATCTTAAAAGGATATCTCTATCTTAAACGGATGTCTCTTTCTTAAACTGATATCCCTATCTTAAACGGATATCTCTAGCTTAAACTGATATCTCTATCTTAAACGGATATCTCTAGCTTATACTGATATCTCTATTTTAAACGGATATCTCTAGCTTCAACTGATATCTCTATCTTAAACAGATATCTCTAGCTTAAACTGATATCTCTATCTTAAACGGATAACTCTAGCTTAAACTGATATCTCTATCTTAATCTGATATCTCTAACTTAAACTGATATCTCTATCTTAAACGGATATCTCTAGCTTATACTGATATCTCTATTTTAAACGGATATCTCTAGCTTCAACTGATATCTCTATCTTAAACAGATATCTCTAGCTTAAACTGATATCTCTATCTTAAACGGATAACTCTAGCTTAAACTGATATCTCTATCTTAAACTGATATCTCTATCTTAAACGGATATCTCTATCTTAAACGGATATCTCTATCT
The DNA here is from genome assembly GCF_045791955.1 of Oncorhynchus clarkii lewisi. Lineage (NCBI taxonomy): Eukaryota > Metazoa > Chordata > Actinopteri > Salmoniformes > Salmonidae > Oncorhynchus > Oncorhynchus clarkii. The sequence goes on from NC_092170.1 coordinate 32,243,485, forward strand.
TAAACTGATATCTCTAGCTTAAACGGATATCTCTAGCTTAAACTGATATCTCTATCTTAAACGGATATCTCTATCTTAAACTGATATCTCTAGCTTAAACGGATATCTCTAGCTTAAACTGATATCTCTAGTTTAAACTGATATCTCTAGCTTAAACTGATATCTCTATCTTAAACTGATATCTCTATCTTAAACTGATATCTCTAGTTTAAACAGATATCTCTATCTTAAACTGATATCTCTAGCTTAAACTGATATCTCTAGTTTAAACGGATATCTCTAGCTTAAACTGATATCTCTAGCTTAAACTGATATCTCTATTTTAAACGGATATCTCTATCTTAAACTGATATCTCTAGGTTAAACTAATATCTCTATCTTAAACTGATATATCTAGCTTAAACTGTTATCTCTATCTTAAACTGATATCTCTGGTTTAAACTGATATCTCTATCTTAAACGGATATCTCTAGCTTAAACTGATACCTCTATCTTAAATGGATATCTCTAACTTAAACTGATATCTCTAGCTTCTCTAGCTAAAACTGATATCTCTAGCTTAAACTGATATATCTAGCTCAAACTGATATCTCTAGCTTAAACTGATATCTCTATCTTAAAGTAATATCTCTAGCTTAAACTGATATCTCTAGCTTAAACTGATATATCTAGCTGAACTGATATCTCTATCTTAAACAGATATCTCTAGCTTAAACTGATATCTCTAACTTAACCTGATATCTCTATCTTAAACTGATATCTCTATCTTAAATTGATATATCCAGCTTAAACTGATTTCTCCAGTTTGAACTGATATCTCTATCTTAAACTGATATCTCTAGCTTAAACTGATATCTCTAGTTTATGAAACTGATATCTCATGTTTATGAATCTCTTATTCTGAAAGCCCACTGACAGAGGGGAAACCTTTTCATGGTTTCATGTACCTTACCAAATGTGTATTTTCCTTCAGGACGAAAGTATCAAATGACCCCTTCAGGCCACCGTCCTGGCAGCCCCCTGTCCACAGACAGCAACATGAGCACGGCCAACATGCAGAAGAGGCCTCCTAAGAAGCAGAAACAGCACCCTGCAGCGGGCCACCCAGGGCTCCAGCGACGAGAGGCCTACCCTGAAGGTACAGTACAGAACCACACTCTGCTTATTAATCACTAAAGTACTGTACGAGGTGGAATATCATAATGAGGACTGGAGTTGTACCATGGATCCATTTGTAAACTAGTCCACTAAATCTGTAATACCTCATAATGAGGACTGGAGTTGTGCCATGGATCCATTTATAAACTAGTCCACTAAATCTGTAATACCTCATAATGAGGACTGGAGTTGTACCATGGGTCCATTTGTAAACTAGTCCACTAATTCTGTAATACCTCATAATGAGGACTGCAGTTGTACCATGGATCCATTTGTAATCTAGTCCACTAATACTGTCATATCTCAGTACCCAGCCCCACCCATGTGATGTATGGCATGGTGCCTGCCTGAGACAGTGTCCAGGACTGAGTGTGAGTGTGTCATAAGTCAGAGCTTTTAATCATCTTCCCCTTGTGTGTGTGAGATCACTTCCAATCTGTGGTGGTGCTGAGCAGAGCAGCCTAGATGGTAGGGGTGTGGAGGGGGCCTGTCTCAGGGGACTACTGTCCAGTTCCAGCCCGTTCTCCTGCTGCTGAAACTGGAATGTCTTCCACTCCAGCCAGCCACTAATGAAATTACCCCAGGTGCTCTGGCTCTTATTGAAGTGGCCCCCTGGCCTCCACTCCAGAAGCCAGGAATAAACAAAGCAGAGGCTAACTACAGAGTAACAACGCACAGCACCGGGAATATGCTTATCCTTGTCAAAATGAAGGTTGTCAACTTTAAGGGTATTTATTGTTGCTTTATTTGTGGCCTATGTGTTTAGTTTTAGTTCTGTTTTCCTCTGGGATTGTGTGTGTGTGTGTGTGTGTTTGTGTGTGTGTGTGTGTGTGTGTGTGTGTGTGTGTGTGTGTGTGTGTGTGTGTGTGTGTGTGTGTGTGTGTGTGTGTGTGTGTGTGTGTGTGTGTGTGTGAATGGATGCGTGTTGTTGTGTGTGTCTATGCATTGTTTGTGTGTGTGTGTGTGTGTGTGTGTGTGTGTGTGAATGGATGCGTCCGTGTAGGTGTGTGTGTGTGCATATGTGTGCATTTGTGAGGTGTCCTTGTGTGTTGGAAGCACTTGACAGGCAGATTTAATATCCAGCCCCACTCTGAGCCAGACCAGCTATCACTGCACCAAATCCTACCCCTTCTCCCTTCATCCCTTCATCCTGCCTTCCACCCCATCCCCTCCCTTTGAAGTAAACTCTCCATCCCTCACTCTGCTCTCTTGCAGCTCCCTCCATCTCCTCTCCCTCCCTCCTCCCTCACTCCCAATCTTTGTTCCCTATGTGTGTCTGAGAGGAGTGAGGAGGAGAGGAGACAAGACAGTTCTCCAGCCCCAGTCTGGTCTGGTCGCTGATTGTATTCCATCTGAATATATTGATTGCACTGTAGTGGGGGGCTGGGTGAGTGACAGAGAGGTGATAGGGAGGAGAGAGGTGATAGGGAGGAGAGAGATGATGGGGAGGAGAGAGGTGATGGGGAGGAGAGAGAGGATAGTGGAGGGAGAGAGGTGACAGGGGAGGGAGAGAGTTGACGGGAGGAGAGAGGTGACGGGGGAGGAGAGAGGTGACGGGGGAGGAGAGAGGTGACGGGGGAGGAGAGAGGTGATGGGGGAGAAGAGATGTGATGGGGGAGGAGAGAGGTGATGGGGAAGAGAGAGGTGATGGGGAGGGGAGAGGTGATGGGGAGGGGAGAGGTGATGGGGAGGTGATGGGGAGGAGATAGGTGATGGGGAGGAGCTAGGTGATGGGGAGGAGAGAGGTGATGGGGAGGAGAGAGGTGATGGGGGAGGAGACAGGTGATGGGGGAGGAGACAGGTGATGGGAGGATAGAGATGACGGGGAAGAGAGAGGTGACGGGGAAGAGAGAGGTGACGGGGAAGAGAGAGGTGACGGGGAAGAGAGGTGACTGGTAAGAGAGAGGTAACGGGGAGGAGAGAGGTGACGGGGAGGAGAGAGGTGATGGGGAGGAGAGAGGTGACGGGGAGGAGAGAGATGACGGTGAAGAGAGAGGTAACGGGGAAGAGAGAGATAACGGGGAGGAGAGAGGTGACGTTGATGAGAGAGGTGACGGGGAGGAGAGATGTGACGGGGACGAGAGAGGCGACGGGGAAGAGAGAGGTGACGGGGAGGAGAGAGGTGACGGGGAGGAGAGAGGTGACGGGGAGGAGAGAGGAGACGGGAAGGAGAGAGGTGACGGGGAGGAGAGAGGTGACGGGGAGGAGACAGGTAACGGGGAGGAGAGAGGTGATGGGGAGGAGAGAGGTGACGGGGACGAGAGAGGCGACGGGGAAGAGAGAGGTGACGGGGAGGAGAGAGGTGACGGGGAGGAGAGAGGTGACGGGGAGGAGAGAGGAGACGGGGAGGAGAGAGGTGACGGGGAGGAGAGAGGTGACGGGGAGGAGAGAGGTGACGGGGAGGAGACAGGTGACGGGGAGGAGACAGGTGACGGGGAGGAGAGAGGTGACGTGAGGAGAGAGGTTGATGTATCTTCATGTATTTATTTCCATAGTAGTATGATGATTGCCTCCCCCCCCCCCTGCTAGCTGTGTCCCCCTGCTGTCCATTGCATTGGAGGTCAAAGCGAGAGCAGTAATCCACCCAGGACAGGACAGCCATAAATACCCAGAAGCATCAGTTAGCAGGGGAATTAAAAGAAAGGGGTACAAGTGGACCAAACCCCCTCTCTCCACTCTCCACCCCCCCCCCCCCCCCCCATTCCCCCTCTTTGATTCTCATTTAGTCCTGTTTACTCAGTGGATGGTGAGATGACCAGGTTTGAGGTTATTTCCCCATGTGGTTCACATGCTGGTGTAATGCCTGTTTTAACTTCCACACTCAAGTTAACCCTTTCCATTCCGTCTTTGCTAAAATCTTAATTTAGCAAACACATGTATCCATACATCTGTATAGGCGTCCAATGTGGGAAATAAATCTACATACTTGGTGGTGTATTCTCTTACTAACTGAGCCATCGTTGAGTCTCTCTTTAAAACCTTTTAGGGATAGGGGGCCGTATTCAGAAGTTTGGATGAGTGAGGTGCCCAAAGTAAACTGCCTGTTACTCGGGCCCAGAAGCTAGGATATGCATATAATTGGTAGTATTGGAGAGAAAACACTCTAAAGTTTCCAAAACTGTTCAAATGATGTCTGTGAGAATAACAACACTGATATGGCAGGCGAAAACCTGAGGAAAATCCATCCAGGAAGTGGAATTTTCTTGATGCGGATGCTTTTCAATTGAATGCCTATACGGTATCTAATGGGTTTAGGACCCAGATTGCAGTTCCTATGGATTCACTAGATGTCAACAGTCTTTAGACATTGTTTCAGGCTTGTTTTCTGAAAAATTAGAAAGAATGAGACTTTTTGGTCAGTGGACTGCGGAAGCATGCAGTGCTGGTTTTGCGCGTGACTAAGTGCGCACCCTTCGTTGTTTTTCCTTTCTATTGAATACGCTATTGTCCGGTTGAAATATTATCAATTATTTAGACAATTGACAACCTGAGGATTAATTATAAACATCGTTTGACATATTTCTACGAACTTTACCGGTACTATTAGGATGTATTCATCTGCATGTTTTGACCAGCTTTGAGCCAGTGGATTACTGAACAAAACGCGCCAACAAAACAGAGTTTTTGGGATATAAAGAGGGACTTTAATGAACAAAACAAACATTTATTGTGTAGCTAGGACTCTTGTGACTGCAACCAGATGAAGATCATCAAAGGTAAGTGATTCATTTTATCCCTATTTCTAACTTTTGTGACTCCTCTACTTGGCTGGAAAATGTTTGTATGCTTTTGTAAGCGGGGAGCTGTCCTCAGATAATCCCATGGCATGCTTTCGCCGTAAAGCCATTTTGAAATATGACACAGCTGCTGGATTAACAAGAAGTTAATCTTTAAGCTGATGTATAACACTTGTATCTTTTATGAATGTTTATTATGACTATTTCTGTATTTTGAATTTGGTGCTCTGCAATTTCATCAGATGTTGTCGAGGTGGGTCGCTAGCGGTACGCCTATCCCAGAGAGGTTTTAAGCACCTCGGACACAGTGACCGTCTGTGTAACAGTATAACTTTAGACCGTCCCCTCGCCCATACCCGGGCGCGAACCAGGGACTCTCTGCACACATCAACAACAGTCACCCGCGAAGCATCGTTACCCATCGCTCCACAAAAGCTGCGGCCCTTGTAGAGCAAGGGGAACCACTACTTCAAGGTCTCAGAGCAAGTGACGTCACAGATTGAAACGCTATTTAGCGCGCACTGCTAACTAAGCTAGCCGGTTCACATCCGTTACACTCACCCCCCTTTTGACCTTCCTCCTTTTCCGCAGCAACCAGTGATCCGGGTCACGGCACCAATGTAACAGTATAACTTTAGATCGTCCCCTCGCCCATACCCGGGCGCGAACCAGGGAACCTCTGCACACATCAACAACAGTCACCCGCGAAGCATCGTTACCCATCGCTCCACAAAAGCCGCGGCCCTTGTAGAGCAAGGGGAACCACTACTTCAAGGTCTCAGAGCAAGTGACGTCACAGATTGAAACGCTATTTAGCGCGCACTGCTAACTAAGCTAGCCGGTTCACATCCGTTACACTCACCCCCCTTTTGACCTTCCTCCTTTTCCGCAGCAACCAGTGATCCGGGTCACGGCACCAATGTAACAGTATAACTTTAGATCGTCCCCTCGCCCATACCCGGGCGCGAACCAGGGAACCTCTGCACACATCAACAACAGTCACCCGCGAAGCATCGTTACCCATCGCTCCACAAAAGCCGCGGCCCGTGCAGAGCAAGGGGAACCACTACTTCAAGGTCTCAGAGCAAGTGACGTCACAGATTGAAACGCTATTTAGTGCGCACCGCTAACTAAACTAGCCGTTTCACATCCGTTACACCTGCACAGAGAAACTTTGTAGCGGGGCAGGGGAAAGAGAGGGAGGAGAATCGGGGCTAGACGCAATAGAAGGGGTGGGAGATGAGGAAATGTTGAAATGCAAGGAGACATGGCTGAGTCAAATAGGAATCCTGACTTAATGAAGTGGTGATTAAAGAGCTCAGCCATATGCTCCTTGTTAGCAACAACCACATAATCAACATTAAGGGACATGGGCAGATGTGAGGAGGAGGGTTTACTGTCCAGGTCTTTAACCTCTCTGGGATATTTGGGACGGTACCGTCCCACCTCGTCAACAGCCAGTGAAAGTGCATGGTGCCAAATTCAAAACAACAAAAATCTCATAATTAAAATTCCTCAAGCATACAAGTATTTTACACCATTTTAAAGATACAATTCTTGTTAATCCAGCCACAGTGTCTGAGTCACAAAAAGCACAAATAGAGGTCAAATTAATCACTAACCTTTGATGATCTTCATCAGATGACACTCATAGGACTTAATGTTACACAATACATGTATGTTTTGTTCGATAAAGTGCATATTTATATCAAAAAAATCTAATTTTACATTGGCACGTTACGTTCAGTAGTTCTAAAACATGCAGTGATTGTGCAGAGAGCCACATCTATTTACAGAAATAATCATTATAAATGTTTATGAGAATACAACAGTTTATACATGAAATTGGAGATGTACTTCTCCCTAATGCAACCACTGTGTCAGATTTTTTTTAAACTTTATGGAAAAAGCAAACCATGCAATAATCTGAGTACAGCGTTCAGACAACTAAGCAGCCCAAAAGATATCCGCCATATTGGGTGGTCGACATAAGTCAGAAATAGCATTATAAATATTCACTTACCTTTAATGATCTTCATCAGAACGCACTCACAGGAATCACAGTTCCACAATAAATGTTTGTTTTGTTCAATAATGTCCATCAATTATGTGCAAATAGCTTCTTTTGTTAGGGTGTTTGGTAAACAAATCCAAAAGCGCGTTCATGTCCAGCCGAACGTCGGACAAAAAGTTCCGATACAGCCCGTAGAAACTTGTCAAACTAAGTATAGAATCAATCTTTAGGATGTTTTTATCATAAATCTTCAATAATGTTCCAACCGGAGAATTCCTATGTCTGTAGAAAAGCAATGTAACGAGAGCTAACTCTCTTGTGACTGTGCCTCAGAGCCTGGGGCAATCTGCCAGACACCTGGCTCATTCCTCTCTCATTCAAATCAAATCAAATCAAATCAAATTTAATTTGTCACATACACATGGTTAGCAGATGTTAATGCGAGTGTAGCGAAATGCTTGTGCTTCTAGTTCCGACAATGCAGTAATAACAAGTAATCTAACTAACAATTCCAAAACTACTGTCTTGTACACAGTGTAAGGGGATAAAGAATATGTACATAAGGATATATGAATGAGTGATGGTACAGAGCAGCATAGGCAAGATACAGTAGATGGTATCGGGTACAGTATGTACAAATGAGATGAGTATGTAAACAAAGTGGCATAGTATAGTATAAAGTGGCTAGTGATACATGTATTACATAAGGATACCGTCGATGATATAGAGTACAGTATATACGTATGCGTATGAGATGAATAATGTAGGGTAAGTAACATTTATATAAGGTAGCATTGTTTAAAGTGGCTAGTGATATATTTACATCATTTCCCATCAATTCCCATTATTAAAGTGGCTGGAGTTGAGTCAGTGTCAGTGTGTTGGCAGCAGCCACTCAGTGTTAGTGGTGGCTGTTTAACAGTCTGATGGCCTTGAGATAGAAGCTGTTTTTCAGTCTCTCGGTCCCAGCTTTGATGCACCTGTACTGACCTCGCCTTCTGGATGATAGCGGGGTGAACAGGCAGTGGCTCGGGTGGTTGATGTCCTTGATGATCTTTATGGCCTTCCTGTGACATCGGGTGGTGTAGGTGTCCTGGAGGGCAGGTAGTTTGCCCCCGGTGATGCGTTGTGCAGACCTCACTACCCTCTGGAGAGCCTTACGGTTGAGGGCGGTGCAGTTGCCATACCAGGCGGTGATACAGCCCGCCAGGATGCTCTCGATTGTGCATCTGTAGAAGTTTGTGAGTGCTTTTGGTGACAAGCCGAATTTCTTCAGCCTCCTGAGGTTGAAGAGGCGCTGCTGCGCCTTCTTCACGATGCTGTCTGTGTGAGTGGACCAATTCAGTTTGTCTGTGATGTGTATGCCGAGGAACTTAAAACTTGCTACCCTCTCCACTACTGTTCCATCGATGTGGATAGGGGGGTGTTCCCTCTGCTGTTTCCTGAAGTCCACAATCATCTCCTTAGTTTTGTTGACGTTGAGTGTGAGGTTGTTTTCCTGACACCACACTCCGAGGGCCCTCACCTCCTCCCTGTAGGCCGTCTCATCGTTGTTGGTAATCAAGCCTACCACTGTTGTGTCGTCCGCAAACTTGATGATTGAGTTGGAGGCGTGCGTGGCCACGCAGTCGTGGGTGAACAGGGAGTACAGGAGAGGGCTCAGAACGCAACCTTGTGGGGCCCCAGTGTTGAGGATCAGCGGGGAGGAGATGTTGTTGCCTACCCTCACCACCTGGGGGCGGCCCGTCAGGAAGTCCAGTACCCAGTTGCACAGGGCGGGGTCGAGACCCAGGGTCTCGAGCTTGATGACGAGCTTGGAGGGTACTATGGTGTTGAATGCCGAGCTGTAGTCGATGAACAGCATTCTCACATAGGTATTCCTCTTGTCCAGATGGGTTAGGGCAGTGTGCAGTGTGGTTGAGATTGCATCGTCTGTGGACCTATTTGGGCGGTAAGCAAATTGGAGTGGGTCTAGGGTGTCAGGTAGGGTGGAGGTGATATGGTCCTTGACTAGTCTCTCAAAGCACTTCATGATGACGGATGTGAGTGCTACGGGGCGGTAGTCATTTAGCTCAGTTACCTTAGCTTTCTTGGGAACAGGAACAATGGTGGCCCTCTTGAAGCATGTGGGAACAGCAGACTGGTATAGGGATTGATTGAATATGTCCCACCTCACAGTAGAATCCTCAAACAACGTTCTAAAGACTGTTGACATCTAGTGGAAGCCTTAGGAAGTGCAACATAACCAACATCCCACTGTATCTACAATAGGGTCTGAGTTAAAAAAAACTACAATCCTCAGATTTCCCACTTCCTGGTTGGATTTTTCTCAGGTTTTCGCCTGCCATATGAGTTCAGTTACACTCATCATTCAAACAGTTTTAGAAACTTCAGAGTGTTTTATATCCAATACTACTAATAATATGTAGCATAATAATAATAATATATTAGCATCTGGGACAGAGTAGCAGGCAGTTTACTCTGGGCACCTTATTCATCCAAGCTGCTCAATACTGCCTCCCTGTCACCAAGAAGTTAATCGTTTTACAGAACTTCTTGGGGTTAGACCCACAGAGAGAGAACTGCTCCTTAAAATAACTTTGGCCTTCCGGATAGCCTGAGTGCGCTTATTTCTCATTTTCTTGAATGTGAGCCAGTCAGCTTGAGTATGCATGTGCTGAGCCTTTCACCAAATGCAATTCTTGAGTAACTCTGCCAGATCACGGTCGAACCAGGGGCTGAACCTGTTTTTAATTATATTTTTCTTTATGGGGTCGTGTTTGTTAACAATACCACAGAAAATATCAAAACAAAGTTGAAGCGTCTTCGACAAGCTGATTCTATATCAATTTACAGAGGTCAGGTAACGAAGAAAGAGTTGCTCATTAAAGATTTTAAGCAAGCGTCTATGACAAATCAGGACAGATCATTTCAATGAGCAATCCTTACGAACACAGGCTGTAAAACAGTGATCACTAAGGTCGTTACAGAAAACACCAGACTGATACCTATCAGGATTATTTGTGAGAATAACATCAAGGAGTTTAGCTTTTTCTGGGTGTTTGGAGTCATACCTTGTGGGATTGGTAAAAGTCTGAGAAAGATTTAGGGAGTCCCATTGCTTTAGGACTTGGTCAGGTGGTTTAAGCATGTCCCAGTTTAGATCACCTAGCAGGACAAATTCAGACTTAGTGTAAGGGGCCAGGAGAGAGCTTAGGGCATTTAAGGTACAAGCCAGTGCTGATGGTAGACGATAACACCCAGCAATAGTCAACAAAGAGCTATTTGAAAGTGTAATGCTTATAACCAGCTAATCAAATTGTTTGGGGACAGACTTGGTGGAGACAACCGAACACTGAAGGTGATCCTTGGTAAAGATTGCCACTCCACAACCTTTGGAAGATCTGTCTTGCCAAAAAAGTTTAAGGTTAATATCAGTGTTCAAAACACTCTTTCCTAACCACATTTCAGTAATGACCAGCACATCTGAAATGGAGCTGTGAACCCACACTTTCAATTGATACATTTTAGGTAATAAGTGCAGAAAACCCAGGCTTTTACAAGAGCAGAAATCAGTGAAGTAGATATCAGAGCACAAGGAATAATTGGGACTAGCTACTGTAGATTGGCCAGGGTGTACATGCACATTTCCAGATATCATCTACAGTAATACAATCTCCTGCTATTGTTGGCCTCAAGGGCACCTCACACTTCACAACTCAGTGCAGCCGGATCAGTTCTGTCCTAGCAAGCCTTAACCTATCACATTGGTTAAAAAAGGTTATACATGCCAACATATTAATCAATTATTAGGCAAAGTGATCGTGTCAGGCAAAGATTTTATCCAACTTTTTGAGCATTGCAACATTTGATGTAAAGTCACTTTCTCTGTGGTTGTCTCACGTGCTATAGTGTTCACAGCTGTGGATGCCTCATCGGGATTTGTTATTCCCCATCATTTGCAAGTCATTGAGCGTCATCACTATCTTTCCTTTGTGGTACTTCGATCATGATTACCAGCTGAGTTAAACTTTTATGAGTTGATTTTACTCCTGCCTCAGAGCTTGTGTGAGCAGTGTCTTAATGTCATCCTAAAACCTACTCTGAGCTGAGAGTTTTTTAAGTCTTAAAAGAGGTTTTTGTCCTCACCTCCATGTGTCCATAAATCTGCCTGGCTGTCCTCTCCTCTCCTCCTCCTCCTGTAGGGGGCTATATCTCACAGAAAGTGGCATTGATCGGATCCTGACTGAGGTAGGAGGCAGGGAGACATAAAAGAAACTGCAGACACTTTCTGCCGTATGATATCGACTGACCCAATGTGTATTCAGGAGGTGTGTTGTTTTTTTATTTTATTTTTAGTTCACCTTTATTTAACCAGGTAGGATAGTTGAGAACAAGTTCTCATTTACATCTGCGACCTGGCCAAGATAAAGCAAAGCAGTGCCACACAAACAACAACAGAGTTACACATGGGATAAACAAACACTAGGAAATAGGAAAATCTGTATACAGTGTGTGCAAATGAAGTAAGGATAAATAAATAGGCCAATAATGGTGAAGTAATTTCAGTTTAGCATTAACACTGGAGTGATAGATGTGCAGATGAGGATGTGCAAATAGAAATACTGGTGTGCAAAAGAGCAGAAAAACAAAAACACATATGGGGATGAGGTAGGTAGTTGGTTGGATGGGCTATTTACAGATGGGCTATTTACAGATGGGCTATTTACAGATGGGCTGTGTACAGCTGCAGCGATCGGTAAGCTGCTCTGACAGCTGACGCTTGAAGTTAGTGAGGGAGATATAAGTTTCCAACTTCAGTGATTTTTGCAATTCGTTCTAGTCATTGGCAGCAGAGAACTGGAAGGAACGGTGGCCAAACGAGGTGTTGGCTTTGGATCAGCAGGATAGTCAGTTTTACGAGGGTATGTTTGGCAGCATGAGTGAAGGAGGCTTTGTTGCGAAATAGGAAACTGATTCTAGATTTAATTTTGGATTGGAGATGATTAATATGAGTCTGGAAGGAGTTTACAGTCTAGCCAGACACCTAGGTATTTGTAGTTGTCCACATATATATACACGTCCAGAGTAGTGAAGCTAGTCGGGTGTGTGCGGGTGCGGGCAGCAATCAGTTGAAGAGCGTTCATTTAGTTTTACTAGCGTTGAAGAGCAGTTGGAGGCCATGGAAGGAGAGTTGTATGGCGTTGAAGCTCGTTTGGAGATGTGTGTATTAGACCTTCCTGATTCAACCAAAGCTCCATAGTAAAAACGCAATGGCAACACCTTTAGACCCCGAGTATGTAAAAAGTTCCTACAGTGTGATTCAGCTCACAGCATACACAGTGGAATAGTGGTGGAAAACATGATGGACTTTGGGATGCTGGGTGTGTGTGTGTGTGTTACGTTTATTTATTTGTGAGTGGCATAGGGATGCTAGGTGTAATAGACATTGGGATGCTGGGTGTAATAGGCATTGGGATGCTGGGTGAGAGTGGCATAGGGATGCTGGGTGTAATGGCATAGGGATGCTGGGTGTAATCAGCATCGGGATGCTGGGGGTAATAGGCATTGGGATGCTGGGTGTAATAGGCATGGGATGCTGGGTATAATCAGCAGCAGGATGCTGTGTGTGAGCGGCATAGGGATGCTGGGTGTAATAGGCACTGGGATGCTGGGTATGAGCGGCATAGGGATGCTGGGTGTAATAGGCATTGGGATGCTGGCGGTGAGCAGCATAGGGGTGCTGGGTGTAATAGGCATTGGGATGCTGGGTGTGAGCGGCATAGGGATGCTGGGTGTAATAGGCATTGGGATGCTGGGTGTGAGCAGCATTGAGATGCTGGGTGTAATCAGCATCGGGATGCTGGGTATGAGAGACATTGGGAAGCTGGGTGTAATCAGCATCGGGATGCTGGGTGTGAGCGACATTGGGAAGCTGGGTGTAATCAGCATCAGGATGCTGGGTGTGAGCGGCATTGTGATGCTGGGTCTAATCAGCATCAGGATGCTGGGTGTGAGCGGCATTGTGATGCTGGGTGTAATCAGCATCGGGATGCTGGGTGTGAGCGACATTGGGAAGCTGGGTCTAATCAGCATCGGGGTGCTGGGTGTGAGCGACATTGGGATGCTGGGTGTGAGCGACATTGGGATGCTGACTGTGAACAGTATTCGGTGTGAGCAGCAATGGGATGGTAGGTGTGAGCGGTGTTGAGATGCTGGAAGTGAGCGGCGGGAATGGCTGATTGCTATGTTTATTAACTTTGTTATCCTGTGTGGATTATGGGCCGTGCCGGCCGACAGAGCTGACCCGTCACTCAACTGGGAGGCTGATTAAAAGATGAAAAGCCATCGATCGAAAGCAACGCAGACAAGGCTTTTCTCAGGCAGCTTGTTTTGCTTGGACGGGTGGGTGTGTCTGTGTGTGTCTGTGTGTGTCTAGATGTTTGAGCACTCAGGCAGCCCACCAGTCAGGCTCATATGAATAATAGCTCAAGGACAGACATTGATTCATCGACAGGGGAAGTGGAGCAGGTCAGAAAGCCAGCTGCTGATCGTCACGCTCTCCTCCATCTCTCTCTCTCTCCTCTATCTCTCTCTCTCCTCCATCTCTCTCTCCTCCATCTCTCTCTCTCCTCCATCTCTCTCTCTCTCCTCCATCGCTCTCTCTCTCCTCCATCTCTCTTTCTCCTCCATCTCTCTCTCTTCTCCTCCATCTCTCTCTCTCTCCTCCATCTCTCTCTCTCTCCTCCATCTCTCTCTCTCTCCATCTCTCTCTCCTCCATCTCTCTCTCTCTCCTCCATCTCTCTCTCCTCCATCTCCATCTCTCTCCTCCATCTCTCTCTCTCTCCTCCATCTCCATCTCTCTCGTCCATCTCCATCTCACTCCCCCATCTCTCTCTCTCCTCCATCTCTCTCTCCTCCATCTCTCTCTCTCTCTCCTCCATCTCTCTCTCCTCCATCTCTCTCTCTCCTCCATCTCTCTTTCTCCTCCATCTCTCTCTCCTCCATCTCTCTCTTTTTCCTCCATCTCTCTCTCTCTCCTCCATCTCTCTCTCTCTCCTCCATCTCTCTCTCTCCTTTATCTCTCTCTCTCCTCCATCTCTCTCTCTCCTCCATCTCTCTCTCCTCCATCTCTCTCTCCTCCATCTCCATCTCTCCTCCATCTCTCTCTCTCTCCTCCATCTCCATCTCCCTCCTCCATCTCTCTCTCTCCTCCATCTCTCTCTCTCCTCCATCTCTCTCTCTCTCCTCCATCTCTCTCTCCTCCATCTCTCTCTCTCTCTCCTCCATCTCTCTCTCTCCTCTCTCTCTCTCTCTCCTCCATCTCTCTCTCCTCCATCTCTCTCTCTCTCTCTCTCTCTCCTCCATATCTCTCTCTCTCCTCCATATCTCTCTCTCTCTCCTCCATCTCTCTCTCTCCCCATCTCTCTCTGTCTCCTCCATCTCTCTCTTTCTCCTCCCACTCTCTTTCCTCCAGCTCTCTCTCTCCTCCATCTCTCTCTTTCTCCTCCATCTCTCTTTCTCCTCCTTCTCTCCTCTGTCTACTTTATCTCCCATGTCTGCTTCACCTCTATCTCCCCTTCCTCTCCTCTCTCTCATCTCTCTCCCTTCACTACTCTCTCCCTTCCTCCATATTCCATTTATCCCTCTCTTCCTGCTATTCCACCTTATCTCCACACTATCTCCCCTCTCTGTCGTCTCAGTCCAGAGTACTTCCACTTGGCCTGGCTGTGTGTACACACTATAGTCCAGAGTCCTTCCACTTCTACTTGGCCAGGTTGTGTGTACACAGTAAATTCCAGAGTACTTCCGCTCAGCCAGGTTGTGTAAACACAGTCAATTCCAGAGTACTTCCACTCAGCCAGGTTGTGTAAACACAGTAAATTCCAGAGTACTTCCACTCAGCCAGGTTGTGTAAACACAGTAAATTCCAGAGTACTTCCACTTGGTCAGGTTGTGTAAACACAGTAAATTCCAGAGTACTTCCACTCAGCCAGGTTGTGTAAACACAGTAAATTCCAGAGTACTTCCACTCAGCCAGGTTGTGTAAACACAGTAAATTCCAGAGTACTTCCGCTCAGCCAGGTTGTGTAAACACAGTAAATTCCAGAGTACTTCCATTCAGCCAGGTTGTGTGTACACAGTAAATTCCAGAGTACTTCCACTCAGCCAGGTTGTGTAAACACAGTAAATTCCAGAGTACTTACACTTGGTCAGGTTGTGTAAACACAGTAAATTCCAGAGTACTTCCATTCAGCCAGGTTGTGTAAACACAGTAAATTCCAGAGTACTTCCACTTGGTCAGGTTGTGTAAACACAGTAAATTCCAGAGTACTTCCACTTGGTCAGGTTGTGTAAACACAGTAAATTCCAGAGTACTTCCACTCAGCCAGGTTGTGTGTACACAGTAAATTCCAGAGTACTTCCACTCAGCCAGGTTGTGTAAACACAGTAAATTCCAGAGTACTTCCGCTCAGCCAGGTTGTGTAAACACAGTAAATTCCAGAGTACTTCCATTCAGCCAGGTTGTGTAAACACAGTAAATATCAGAGTACTTCCACTTGGTCAGGTTGTGTGTACACAGTAAATTCCAGAGTACTTCCGCTCAGCCAGGTTGTGTAAACACAGTAAATTCCAGAGTACTTCCATTCAGCCAGGTTGTGTAAACACAGTAAATTCCAGAGTACTTCCACTTGGTCAGGTTGTGTGTACACAGTAAATTCCAGAGTACTTCCGCTCAGCCAGGTTGTGTAAACACAGTAAATTCCAGAGTACTTCCATTCAGCCAGGTTGTGTAAACACAGTAAATTCCAGAGTACTTCCACTCAGCCAGGTTGTGTAAACACAGTAAATTCCAGAGTACTTCCGCTCAGCCAGGTTGTGTAAACACAGTAAATTCCAGAGTACTTCCACTTGGTCAGGTTGTGTAAACACAGTAAATTCCAGAGTACTTCCACTCAGCCAGGTTGTGTAAACACAGTAAATTCCAGAGTACTTCCACTTGGTCAGGTTGTGTAAACACAGTAAATTCCAGAGTACTTCCACTTGGTCAGGTTGTGTGAACATAGTATAGCTTTTTTTGGTCTCACCTTGCAGGTGCAAAACAACTGAGTGATCGTTAATGTACATTATGTTATTTGGTAGCTCTAATGGGTAGTCTCTAATGGCTCTTATGGCTCTAACGGCTCTAATGGCTAGGCTCTAATGGCTAGGCTCTAATGGCTAGGCTCTAATGGCTCTTATGGCTCTAACGGCTCTAATGGCTAGGCTCTAATGGCTAGAATCTAATGGCTAGGCTCTAATGGCTAGGCTCTAATGGCTAGGCTCTAATGGCTAGGCTCTAATGGCTAGGCTCTAATAGCTCTTATGGCTCTAACAGCTCTAATGGCTAGGCTCTAATGGCTAGGCTCTAATGGCTAGGCTCTAATGGCTAGACTCTAATGGCTAGGCTCTAATAGCTCTTATGGCTCTAACGGCTCTAATGGCTAGGCTCTAATGGCTAGGCTCTAATGGCTAGGCTCTAATGGCTAGGCTCCAATGGCTAGGCTCTAATGGCTAGGCTCTAATGGCTAGGCTCTGATAGCTCTTATGGCTCTAACAGCTCTAATGGCTAGGCTCTAATGGCTAGGCTCTAATGGCTAGGCTCTAATGGCTAGACTCTAATGGCTAGGCTCTAATAGCTCGTATGGCTCTAACGGCTCTAATGGCTAGGCTCTAATGGCTAGGCTCTAATGGCTAGGCTCTAATGGCTAGGCTCCAATGGCTAGGCTCTAATGGCTAGGCTCTAATGGCTAGGCTCTAATGGCTCTTATGGCTCTAATGGCTAGGCTCTAATGGCTAGGCTCTAATCCAGAGCATATTGACTCATGTCTCTTACATCACACACCCTAACATGAGTTTTGAACTGAGTATCTAATGTCCTCCTCTTCCTGTCTTTATCTTCCAGATCTGCCCCCCCCTCCCATCCCCCCTCCAGCGGGGCTCAAGTCCCCCACACACCCCTCCAAGACAGCCCTGGAGACCCGGGGGGTGATGTCCCCCAAGGCAGGCGAGGGCAGGGACAGGAGAGGGGGCTCAGGAGGAGGGTACCGGCCACGGGAGGGATCAGACCCCCGTACCAGCTCCTCAGAGCGCCGGGAGACCCAGGACAGACAGAAAAACCCTCGCACAGGGAAAGGGAACAAACAGGAGGGGGGCAGCACCAAGGCACGCCAACACCCAGGTACAGAGAACACCTAGGGACATGGAACTAATGACATTTAACCTAGCAGCATATTGTTCTTTCTGCTCTGTAGACATGCCGCTCTGACAGTGCAACTTTAGATTGTGAATAGCTGTATGTATTGTGTTGAAGGACATGAGTTCTCAGTGTGTCTTCTCTCCTCTTTTGTCCCAGGGCCAGAGGACATCCTGCCCTACAGCCGCCCCTCCTTCCCCACGGTCCACAGTCCCCGAGACATTGACCCCAGATCCCCCAGCTCTATGTCCTCCCGGGGCTCAGGGGGGCGGCGGAGAGGAGAGGGGGGGGCAGGGGCCCGCAGGAACCCTAACGACATGGGCCTCAACACCTTGGGAGCCTTCCAGCCAGGAGACGATGACTTAGAGGTACAACACTTGCCGACTGGCTAACTCGGTGTTACCGCAGATTTAGTATTGGTAGGTTACTGAGCAATGGCTTAGATTACATGCTGTGTGTATATTTGTATGCTTGCTGAAATGTCTGTTTTGTTGTGTCTTTCCCCAGATGGTGGAGAGCTGAAGTACTAGACGAGGTTGAACAGGAAGTACTGTCCAGAATTAAGTTTCCAAGAAGAGGAATGCTGTGACCGTTCCTCTGCCCCTTTTAAATATCTCAGTATCTCACCATCATGTTTGCTGAAAAATACTGTACATCAATTGTGTTTCAATACATCTGGAAAAAATACCAATTGTTTTTCTAGTTTATCGTTTTCTATGTCCATTTTAAACAAGAAAAAAAAATGCCAAGCAAAATACCCAGTAGTATGTAATGTTTTATTCCAAGGCAATAGGGAGTAACAGTGGACTCCAAGTATTGACAAGATCGACTTGGCTTGTCTCAGCAAGCACTGTGGGAAGCCTTGACCTTACAGCCAGGTGTTACTGTAATGAGATGAGTCTTGTAAATATACCTGTACACATAATGTCCTTTTGTATAGCGTCCATCGTGGTACTTTGTTTTCTTTGTGTTCATTGTTTTATTTTGTGAATTATTATTTTATTATGCCCGTAAATTTAATTATTTTATCATTTTCCATCCATGTTGTAAATCGCTATATTATTTAGCTGTCCCAAGAAAGTGCCACTTTGGGATTGTTCTTTTTCTAATGCACTGTTATTTTTTTGTGTCAATGTTTATTTGTTTTACTTTGGTTTTAAAAGCACAATCACTAAACTTTATTTTAAGCCATTTTATCTATTAACCTTTTTGTCTTACTGGAGGAATACAGGTATGACAAAAGAGTCTTGTTAATCCTGATGATGACGAAGATGATGATGATGATGATGTTGGTAAAGGTGATAGTCTGTTTATGATGGGCGTGGATTGAAAGGAGACTTCCTGTGTCACGATTGGCTCATTTCAGATTCTGATGCTAGCTCATGTGAGGGCCTTCAACACAGACAGTTATTGTGGTTCATAGCAGCAATGTAAATGTCTTTTTGAATTGACCGTAGTTCCAGCCATTGCACATTAATTCAAGCGGTGACATTGTCTACTAATGCACTTAAAAGAATGTAACATACAGAAAATGGGCGACACCTTGTGAATCTGGAGAGGCCGTGATTGGACAAGGAGAGTCTCTTTTCCAGAGAAGGGTTTGGTCGGTGGATCCCTTCTCTGAGGAGAGAGGGTTCTGTTGTTTATTCGTAGGACATCTGCAAACATTTGTTTCGTAAAGCAAAAAGCTAAATAACTTTATGAATAAAAAATGTTCAAACTGTTAGCGCTCCCTCCTTTTTTTCTGATATCAGAAGGACATGGGGGGACTGCATGTCCCCTAGGGTGTCCCCTAGGGTGTCCCCTGGGGCCTCTCTCTCGCTGAAGCTCTCCTGGCTACATTTGAAGATCAGAGCTCAGGCATTTTGGTTGATATTTGAAGTGTGTGTGACGCCTGGGTCTGCTACTCCTAAATCAAATCAAATGTATTTATAAAGCCCTTCGTACATCAGCTGATATCTCAAAGTGCTGTACAGAAACCCAGCCTAAAACCCCAAACAGCAAGCAATGCAGGTGTTGAAGCACGTTGGCTAGGAAAAACTCCCTAGAAAGGCCCAAAACCTAGGAAGAAACTTAGAGAGGAACCATAGCATACAACACTATTCATCAAATTAATAGGAAAATAATATTCTGACAGATGACACTACTTGTATTGACATTTTCATCATGAAATAATGAAAAAGCAATTGAAATCCATTCGAGTCTTCCTTGTGTTGGTCAATTTCTTCAACAGATAATCAGGTCTATATAATTATCAAACATACATTAGTAATAGAAATGAAACATCATCTTTGTTTAAGTATTAAAATGATCCTTTAGTAATACAATTGTAGGCAGAAAGTTGGTACAGAATACAGTATATGGTAGCTCTCCCCAGGTTCTGTAAAATGTCTAAGATATCCTGTAACTCATATAGCCTCCCCAGTCCCCCTTGCGTGAGTTTCCCTGGCAACAACATTTTAATAAATCTAACTTCCCCCTGACAGCAGCAACCATCTTGTCAGCAATTAAAAGCTCAGAAGTGGGTTTGACCGAAACTTGACCTTTCATCACAAGTATAGGGTCATAACAAGGTGAACGAGACTAAGCATCTTCTGACAGGTGGCTGTTTTCATCAGGCCTGCGGCAGCCTTGTGTTTTCAGAAAACCGGTCGTATTCTCAGAACCTCAGATAGCCAGGTGGGGCCCAGACAGGAGGAGTCTGAGCGTAGGAGGTTTCCACCTTCTGATAGTGTCTGAAGGGCACAACACTCAAAACAGGTGTTATCACACACACAGAGGTCTCCTAAAGAGGAAACTTTACAGTTTATCATAACACAATTTATTAACCCTATAAAAGGTATGAGGCCTTGGTTTAACCCCTTCACTTGCCTCAAAGGCTACAATACACTGTAGGATCAGAACACCACCCTGACCCACAATATACTGTAGGATCAGAACACCACCTTGACCCACAATATACTGTAGGATCAGAACACCACCCTGACCCACAATATACTGTAGGATCAGAACACCACCCTGACCCACAATATACTGTAGGATCAGAACACCACCCGGACCCACAATATACCGTAGGATCAGAACACCACCCTGACCCACAATATACTGTAGGATCAGAACACCACCCTGACCCACAATATACTGTAGGATCAGAACACCACCCTGACCCACAATATACTGTAGGATCAGAACACCACCCTGACCCACAATATACTGTAGGATCAGAACACCACCCTGACCCACAATATACTGTAGAATCAGAACACCACCCTGAACCACAATATACTGTAGGATCAGAACACCACCCTGACCCACAATATACTGTAGGATCAGAACACCACCCTGACCCACAATATATTGTAGAATCAGAACACCACCCTGACCCACAATATACTGTAGAATCAGAACACCACCCTGAACCACAATATACTGTAGGATCAGAACACCACCCTGACCCACAATATACTGTAGAATCAGAACACCACCCTGAACCACAATATACTGTAGGATCAGAACACCACCCTGACCCACAATATATTGTAGAATCAGAACACCACCCTGACCCACAATATATTGTAGAATCAGAACACCACCCTGACCCACAATATACTGTAGAATCAGAACACCACCCTGACCCGCAATATATTGTAGGATCCCAACCCCACTCAGGCAATATGCTAATGTGAATGTGAAACTATCAAAAACATAGAACAAAACAAGATAATAATCTTACAACATAATAATATAAAATATGAGACATACCATGCCAATTCCATGATTCCATTCCATTAATCACGATATCTCTTTTCTTATGACATGTAATAAACCTATATTGAGCGAAGCTTATTGACAAGCTTAGATTGTTTTCATTTAGGCGTATGGAGCCAAAGTGCTTTTATGAGGTTAAGTGCCTACAGACAGTAGTAGCCTTCCCATTGAAGCTGACTAGTCTCATCTCCCCATCACTTGCTTTAGCTGCTGACTTAGCTAAACAAAGTGTCCATGAAGATGAAAGATGCCAGTGTCTCCATAGTGTGACTCTGGATAGTGGTTTAGCCTAATTGGAGAGGGAAATGCATTTGTTCCAGTTTATTGAACCTAAACCTAGCTTCTCTCTGATCGCACAGTGGCCATAACCTCACAGTTGGGACTCCTGTGAGGACCGCTTTCTCTGTCTGGGGTAATTTAAAAACAATTCACTGAATTGATAAGGACTCATGTCCCGTTATCATGCTCCCTTCTGGGCTAGGCAGAATTGGATGGAAGTTGTGTTTTCATAAGCGAATAATCAGTACCGCACACCTCTGCTGGGGGAGGCCTCTGAAACTCCTAATAGAAACCGATCAGAGAGAGAAGTGGATTCTACAGCTATCTCCAACAGACTGACAGTTAAATGTACAGGTCTTAATACAATGGTAAGATGTGCACAATTAATAGTATGAACATAACCATAGAAATAATTAAACAGCACAAAATCAGTCCAAAGCAGGAGTCTGCTGTCTATTCTAAATGCACTGCTCAGTGGGCTTAATGGAACTTTTCTAGGCCAATATGTATTCAACATGTCCCCAAAAATATTACTGTTTTCTAACTATATTATTTAACAACAATATGAACATTTAAAGTCAGTAAGGTACTGTAGTATTGTGGTGGTCTCCAATATATTTCCCCTCTTCCTGCTCCTCCTCCTCCCTTGTAGTCTGTGCTCTGAGCCGGCCACTCCACCACCATTCCCCCAGGTGTTCCCTAATAAGCACCTTTCTATACGAGAACACATTTTGAGCGGGGGAGAGCATCCCTTATGCCATCATCCGTCATTCTAAAGAGCAGAGGGAAGGAGGGAGGGGTGTGTCCACACCTCTCAATGAGATGCAAGTGATTACTGACATTTTATTGAACCTTTATTTAAATAGGCAAGTCAGTTAAGAACACATTCTTAGTTTACAGTGACGGCCTACCCCGGCCAAACCCTCCCCTAACCCGGACGACGCTTGGCCAAACCCTCCCCTAACCCGGACGACGCTGGGCCAAACCCTCCCCTAACCCGGACGACATGGGCCAAACCCTCCCCTAACCCGGATGACGCTTGGCCAAACCCTCCCCTAACCCGGACGACGCTGGGCCAAACCCTCCCCTAACCCGGACGACGCTGGGCCAAACCCTCCCCTAACCCGGACGACGCTTGGCCAAACCCTCCCCTAACCCGGACGACGCTGGGCCAAACCCTCCCCTAACCCGGACGACGCTGGGCCAAACCCTCCCCTAACCCGGACGACGCTGGGCCAAACCCTTCCCTAACCCGGACGACGCTGGGCCAAACCCTCCCCTAACCCGGACGATGCTGGGCCAAACCCTCCCCTAACCCGGACGACTGGGCCAATTGTGCGCTGCCCTATGGGACTCCCGATCATGGCCGGTATGATACAGCCCCGGATCGAACCAGGATCTGTAGTGACACCTCTAGCACTGAGTTGCAGTGCCTTAGGTTGCTGTGCCACTTGGGAGCCCATTAGACAGATAGATACACGTACAGGCTGACTGGGCCGGGTTACAATGCAGACCAGACCCCCCCATAAGGACTTGAATATGCAGAAGGTTATAAGATGAGGCAGGCCAGAGCATTCATACATCCTGCTTGGGCATTATGAGTTCGTACAGGGGTTTTCAAACCTGGGACCCCCAGACATTCCATGTATTTGAACGATTTCACAGCTAGCTCACCTGATTCAACTGGTAACTAATAATCATCTTTTTTGAATAGGTGAATCAGATGAGCTAGTTCCAACTGAATTGTGAGGAGATGTTTGTTAACCAGGAGATAGGCTCTGTATACTATCTGTCTGCTGGTGGAGAGGGATCAGGATTGATATTCAGGACCCAGTCTTTCAAAAGGTGTAGAATTAATATAACCAATCAAGACAATGATTTGTCCATTCTATTTGTTTTATTTATATGCATGTAATCCTATCCTATCTAAAATCCAGGTAGATCATTTTTGAAAAACTGGGCCCAGGACCCAGCTCTCTCTACGATGGACTCTTGTCAGAATACAAGAAGATGCACACATCCCATGAAATGATGATCTTCCTCTTGTGGTACTTTTTAATATTTAGCTACCTTTTAAACTTTTAAAAGTTAAACTTTTTGTTTACACATTTCCCCAAAATGTTTTACTAGGAGATATTTGAGACCTGTCGCTCCCCAACTAATTCCACTAATGAGAAAGTCATTTCCTTTGTGTAAATTCAGGAGATCTTTCTGTTTTTCGTTTACAAACTGCTTCATTAACCTCGTTCCCAACCTGCTAGGTAATTAGCTGAACAGCTGTATGCTGTCTGACAACTCTTCCTCCATTCTTCCTTCCACCCTCCACCACCATGCCAGGGAGGGATCCATCACATGTGCACACTGTTTAGACAGATTTTAGCAGTATTCATACACAACCTTTCACCATGCAGCTGGAGGGCACGCCCCAGTCTCAGTGGCTGCTTCGCAAGCTAATCAATCAGAGCTCATAGAAATGGGTTTGCCTTCACACACCTGTCTCCTCATCGATGTTGTTATGGATTTACACACTGAAGAATATTTCAACTTAACTTTTGAAAGTAGAGTTTGAGTAATTGTAAAAGATAGCCATCAGTTGGCAGTTTCCTTCATGTAACTGAGAGGGTGATTCTGGAAGAGGGCCAGCTCACAGTTTTTTTAATAACTGAAGTAATCTCAGTAATTTGTACATCCATTTGTCACTTAGCCAGTCATTCTAACCATCCTTATTTAGTGCCCACGGGGTCCGCACAATTAACCCAGAGTTATATAGCCTCCCTGGCCCGTCCTCAGCCCAAAGAATCTTCTCTCTCTCAGCTCTTTCTCTGCTATCCCCCTGCTGTCTCGCTGCATCTATAGGCTGACGTCACCCTTACTATTAAAGTCCCAGTGAGTCATGGGTACACCTTCCATCAATATTCATGTTATAAACTGCCTCTCTTTTACCAACCGGACATCATATGAAGTGATTAGTCAGACTAACTGCACCAACAGTCTGCTGCCAAGATCTAGATGTACCGACCTACACTTCAATGGATTGACAACCGCTATATCATCTTTTTGTGGACTCAACTTTTTCTTAACTCTCCCTGTAGCTTTGGCAACAGAATAAAAACTGTTCTAAAAGTTATTTTAGAATAGGGATGAATCAGCAAGTAGAGACTGTTCCTCCCTGAATAACTAAATAAATTAATGTCAATACATCATTTAACTTTAATGACTGTACATACAGCTGGTAGGTAGGTATTGTCGTAGTGCTAGAATTAAAGTAACCCTTGAACCCGTACGATTCTTCCGGGTTAGGAATGTCCAAAGCAAACATACAATCAAGCCATTGAAAATGCTCTGTTTTTGTAACAACATTGTCAAACGTGCCTAGCGAGACCTTGACACAAGCAATCAGGGAGATGTAGCACAATGATGACAGAAGGTCTGGTAGGTCTTAATGCTGAGTGCTGTGTGGCTACATAATAGGTCTCAGTTAGTGTTTCCTCAGTCAGACGACCTGGGAGAGGCGGTGGGGATGTGAATGTCAGGCACTGATGGATGGGAGGTGAAGGCAGGGGTGAGTGGGCAGCAGAGGTGTTAAAGGATTCAGAGAGGTGGGGGTACTACTCTTCCCCTGCCTCTACTCCTCCCCACATATCACCTCCAATGTGCCACCCCCTCCCCCACTCTCTCTCTCATTTTCAATGTAAGGGGATATATTGGCATGGGAAACATGTGTTTACATTGCCAAAGCCAGAGAAATAGATAATAAACACAAGTGAAATATGCACTAAAAAATGGACAGTAAACATTATGCTCACAAAAGTTCCAAAATCATTTCTAATGTCATATTATGTCTGTATGCAGTGTTTAATGATGTGAAAATGAGGGGAAATAACTGTATGGGTTGTATTTACAATGGCGTTTTCTTATGGCAGTATCTATTCACCCAAAAGATATGGGAGTTTATCAAAATTACATTTGTTTTCAAATTCTTTGTGGGTCTGTGTAATCTGAGAGAAATGTGTGTCTCTAATAAGGTCATACGTTTGACAGGAGGTAAGGTAAGACCCAGATGCAGACCGTGTCAAAGCAACAGTTTATTATAGCAACAAGGGCAAAGGTACAAGACGACAGGCAGGCTCAGGGTCAGGGTCAGGTGGGCAGGTTCAAGGTCAGGACAGGCAGGGGTAGAAAAAGTTTAATTTCTCTGTAAGTGATGGCTTTGTTATGGAAGGTTTGGGAATCGATTCCTTTTAGGTGGCTGAATAATTTCACAGCTCTTTTCTGGATTTTGATAATTAGCGGTTATCGACCTAATTCTGCTCTGCATACAGGGGATCTTTTTGCAGAATTCTCAAGTCTCAATTTGGTGTTTGTCCCATTTTGTGAATTATTGGTTTGTGAGTGGACCCCAGACCCCACAACCACAAAGGGCAATAGGGTTCTGTAAATGATTCAAGTATTTTTAGCCAGATCCTAATTGGTATGTTGAATTTTATGTTCCTTTTGATGGCATAGAATGCCCTTCTTGCCTTATCTCTCAGATCGCTTACAGCTTTATGAAAGTTACCTGTGATTCTGATGTTTAGGCTGAGGTATGTATAGTTTTTGTGTGCTCTAGGGCAGCAGTGTCTAGATGGAATTTGTATTTGTGGTCCTGGCAACTGGACTTTTTTTGGAACACTATTATTTTTGTCTTACTGAGATTTACTATCATGGTGCAGCAGACTATTCTAGTGCCCTCGCCAATTCATTGATATGTATGTTGAATAGGGTGGAGCTTAAGCTGCATCCCTGTTTCACCCCACGGCCCTGTGGAAAGAAATGTGTGTCTTTTGCCAGTTTTAACTGCACACTTGTTGTTTGTGTACAAGGATTTTATAATATCATACGTTTTTACCCCAACACCACTTTCCATCAATCTGTATAGCAGACCCTCATGCCAAATTGAGTCAAAAGCTTTTTTGAAATCAACAAAGCGTGAAAAGACTTTGCCTTTGTTTTGGTTTGTTTGTTTGTCAATTAGGGTGTGCAGGGTGAATACGTGGTCTGTCATACGGTAATTTGGTAAAAAGCCAATTTGACATTTGCTCAGTACATTGTTTTCGCTGAGGAAATGTACGAGTCTGCTGCTAATGATAATGTCAAGGATTTTCCCAAGGTTGCTGTAACGGTTCTCTAGTGGTGAAGGAGAGGCGGACCAAAATGCAGCGTGGGTTCTTTGATTCATGTTTAATAACAAAAGATAAACACGAACACTACAAAACAATAAACGTGGAAAACCAAAAACAGCCCTGTCTGGTGCAAAACACAGAGACAGGAACAATCACCCACAAACACACAGTGAAACCCAGGCTACCTAAGTATGATTCTCAATCAGAGACAACTAATGACACCTGCCTCTGATTGAGAACCATACTAGGCCGAAACATAGAAATACCCCAAAACATAGAAAAACAAACATAGACTACCCACCCAACTCACGCCCTGACCATACTAAATAAATACAAAACAAAGGAAATAAAGGTCAGAACGTGACAGTTGCTGCTGATGCATATCCTCCGGTAGTTATTGGGGTCAAATATGTCTCCACTTTTGTGGATTGGGGTGATCCGTCCTTGGTTCCAAATATTGGGGAAGATGCCAGAGCTGAGGATGAGGTTAAAGAGTTTAAGTATAACCAATTGGAATTTGTGGTCTGTATATTTTATCATTTCATTTAGGATACCATCAACCCCAAAGGCCTTTTTGAGTTGGAGGGTTTGTTTTGTCCTGTAGTTCAGTCAATGTAACTGTACACTCCTGTGGGTTTTGTTAGTCTTTAATAGTTGATTCTAAGATTTTATTTGATTATATACAGTGGGGAGAACAAGTATTTGATGCACTGCTGATTTTGCAGGTTTTCCTACTTACAAAGCATGTAGAGGTCTGTAATTTTTATCATAGGTACACATCAACTGTGAGAGAAGGAATCTAAAACAAAAATCGAGAAAATCACATTGTATGATTTTTAACTGCAGGACAGTTTGAAGAGGTGGGATCAGACTCACTCGGGATGGGGGAATGGTCACAGGGAGAGAGCTTTTCCTGCTGAGCTCTCTCTTTGATGCTGTAAAAGTCCTGCTGGAACTGCATGAGGATGCCCTGCACCATTACTGACCCAGACTTGTACACGTTGACAGATGTTGTTTCAATTTCCTCAGTGTCTAGTATTGTGAGGTTCCACTCTGGGCCAATACCCTCTCTCTCTTGACATAGGGGTAATGTGCTCTTATAGCACTGTTCCATGATAAGGGATGGTCTGTGTGGAAAATTAGGTTATCCCTCTTTGTAGCAGTCAGCAAATACTGTCTCCAGTTTGGTAGATTAGTTTACAATTATTGTATTTTACTTTTTGGCTTCAGAAGTAGCTTCAGAATGAATATTACTCAGTTTGTGTTGGATGGTTTTTCCAGGTTCCGCTTTGTTTCTTCTGCAGGTTTTATTTTGTTTGAAGTTTTTTAATGATAGTTCTTGGTAGTAATAGTCCATTCAGGTTGGTTTGTTAGAAGTTTTTTAATGATAGTTCTTGGTAGTAATAGTCCATTCAGGTTGGTTTGTTAGAAGTTTTTTAATGATAGTTCTTGGTAGTAATAGTCCATTCAGGTTGGTTTGTTAGAAGTTTTTTAATGATAGTTCTTGGTAGTAATAGTCCATTCAGGTTGGTTTGTTAGAAGTTTTTTAATGATAGTTCTTGGTAGTAATAGTCCATTCAGGTTGGTTTGTTAGAAGTTTTTTAATGATAGTTCTTGGTAGTAATAGTCCATTCAGGTTGGTTTGTTAGAAGTTTTTTAATGATAGTTCTTGGTAGTAATAGTCCATTCAGGTTGGTTTGTTAGAAGTTTTTTAATGATAGTTCTTGGTAGTAATAGTCCATTCAGGTTGGTTTGTTAGAAGTTTTTTAATGATAGTTCTTGGTAGTAATAGTCCATTCAGGTTGGTTTGTTAGAAGTTTTTTAATGATAGTTCTTGGTAGTAATAGTCCATTCAGGTTGGTTTGTTAGAAGTTTTTTAATGATAGTTCTTGGTAGTAATAGTCCATTCAGGTAATTTTGTCCAAAATCAAGTTTTTAGGCCTGGAATTCTGATTTGGATTGAAGGTTTTAATGTTGAGGTTAGTATCCTGTATAAGTCCTTGTGAAATTCTAGTTGATCTACATTTATCCAACTATAACTCTATATTTTTTGCAGAAGAACTCAGGAGCCCACGAGCTCACCCCCCTCTCTATCTCCCCGTCTTCCCTCTCTCTGTCTCTCTGTCTCTCTGTCTCTCTGTCTCTCTGTCTCTCTGTCTCTCTGTCTCTCTCTCTCTCTCTCTCTCTCTCTCTCTCTCTCAATTCAATTCAATTCGAGGGGCATTAATGGCATGGGAAACATATGCTTACATTGCAAGAGCAAGTGAAATAGATAATAAAATGGCTATACACAGTGTTGTAACAATGTGCAAATATCTCTCTTGTCTCTCTGACAGGTTGGTGACTGACAGGGAGAATAGACACAGCCACTGCACGCTTTGTTTGGCCTTGGAGATGTTTTCTCTGTATGTAAAATGGCTGTCAATGCTCACAGCTTTTCCCCCACTGCTTTTTCGTCACATACTTATTTTACTAGTTGGGGCATAATTCATAATTCTGAACTACTTCAGAGTAGCATTGTTATTCTCTCTCTCATTTTTCCTTTCATGTGATGTCTGTCTGTATGGTAACCTAAGGTAATGCGGAACATGTGTATAATTGCTTAGGGCAGTACAATAGCCTATTATCAATGACTGAAGGATGTGCACTAACAGACTGCATTGTATTTCAGACAATGTCCAGACCTTATATCGAAAAACACCAATGAGGGCCAGTATTTCCACTAGAAAGGTTAATACAATATTGAAATGTCAAGAGATTAATGATATGTTTTGTCCCCTCATGTTCCTGCAGAAGAGGGTGACAAATGCTTTGCCCTTTTCATTCTGCGCCTCTCTCTCTCTCTCTCTCTCTCTCTCTCTCTCTCTCTCTCTCTCTCTCTCTCTCTCTCTCTCTCTCTCTCTCTCTCTCTCTCTCATTACAAAATCTTGGAGTTGGTCCCCCTTGCTGCTTTAACAGCCTCCACTCTAATGGGAAGGCTTTCCACTAGATGTTGGAACATTGCTGTGGGGACTTACATCCATTCAGCCACAAGAGCATTAGTGAGGTCGTATTGTCTGGCAATGTGCTTTGAATGTAAACTCTGCGAACGTCTGGAAAAATGCCTCTAAAATGCACATTGTCTTCTGTCCATTGCTCTATAATTGTGCATTCAACCCTTCTACCTGGTCTTGATTTTGGTGATACTATTTATCAAAGTTCAGCTGCCTCTACTCTTAACCCCATGGATGATGTTTTTCATAGCGCCCTTCGTTTTATGACAGGAGACAGTTTCATTATTTATCACTGTATTCTTTACCAAAAGGTTGGCTGGACCTCTTTGAAGTCACGTCGGTCACATCATTACGCTCTTATTGTTTACAAAGTCCTGCTCCACAAGCTTCCGACGTACCTAACTTCACTGTTAAGATTTAAAATGACTAATTATCAAACCTGTTCACAGGGTTGGTTAACTCTTGAGACTCCTTTGGTTTCTACAGAGTTAGATAAGTCAGCCTTTAGTTGACCTCGACAATACATTTAGAATAGATGAGTTAGTGTCCCTAGGGGCAGTTCAGGCAGCAGACAGAGGATTCTTATAATGAACAATGTCTTTGTTTTAGTTGACTGTGTTTTATGTATATTGTGAACATGAATGTGTGTCTGTGCAATATGTGTTGTGCTGTAACTTGTTTGTTTTATATTGTATTAGATGTTTGAGGTATTTCATCAAATTGTATATGCAGGGCTCCCTTGTAAAAGAGACACTGGTCTCAATGGTGATTCCCTGATTAATTAAATAAAGGTAAATAACAATGCGTCTTGGACTGAATCCCGGCCTTTGGCCAAAATGTGCGTAAAAGATCATGGCACTGAGACAATAGAGCAGATGGGTTTGTATGCCTCTTGTGTTAATGTCAGTAAATTTATAGCATTGATCTATCTTCATTAGTGGGCTGTGAGATTGGAACCACAAGGAATCTGTTGTGGGAGAAAAGTGATATGTCTTCCGGCACCAACAGTCTGGTTTCTCCTCTGTCTCAACTCTTGAGGCCATAGAGAGACTCAACCTCCTGTCTCAACTCTAAGGCCATAGAGAGATTCAACCTCCTGTCTCAGGTCTGAGGCCATAGAGAGACTCAACCTCCTGTCTCAGGTCTGAGGCCATAGAGAGACTCAACCTCCTGTCTCAGGTCTGAGGCCATAGAGAGCTTTAACCGTCTCCCTCACTAGTACCACATCATTGTTGTTTTTTTGTGTCATGCAGTCGGCTGTGTAGTAATGGTCCTGTTCCTATCTGTAAAAGAGGACTCCTCCCAGTTCCTTCCCAGCGGTCCATGGAGTGGTCTCCAACTTTTAATCAAGTTGGCTTAAATGGAGTGATTTCCTGTCTTTCTGTATATTTCAATCCATCTGTATAATTAGGCTGAATTAAAGTCTGTCATAGTGAGCATAGAGGGAGAGGGCTACGGTAGACCCTCCCCTGCCCATTCACCTACTATCTGTACCACACACAATTACACACCAGCTTGACAGAAAGAGGAAATTACCTTCTTTGTCATCTCATTTTTCACTGGGGGGCTCAGCACGCAAAGCTCTATTCACTGTTACGTAGTGTCAACTGTAATTAATGCATTTTAACCTGGGCTTGTGAATATCTCCTATATCCATTTCAATATGACACATCAGACAATTACCACCACACTCTTAGAAAACAACTCACAGATCATGTATTGTGTTAAGATCATCTGCATTGCCTCAGGACCATCGTGTTGGGGAACAGGAAAGACAAGCATCACATTGCAGGTGAACACAGGTCTTCATTTCTCTGGGTGGGTAACAGCCCTTGGGTGAGTCATTAGTGTGATATGTCAACGTCAATAGTCGATGCTGTTAGAAACAGTACCACTGTTGGACTTCATGGTATCCTGGTGTCATGTGCTTACTTCCTACCCCAATAAATGGTAAATAATACATTTGATTAGTTAAACTTCTATTTTTAATATGGGTTAAAAAAAATGTAAGGTAAACATATTTTGGAATTGTGTAAACGTAAAATAATTTTTGTTATATAAAAATATATATTTGTATCAGGGAAATGTATTTTTTGGGTGATTGGCTGCTTGCCGAATGCTTTGGATGCCTATTCCCAATAGCTAAATAACCAAAGCTTCTGTGCATGCTCGGGATTGTCTATTTTACACACAGGTAATTTTGCATAGCTGCTGCTTAACCTTAGGGTTAAGGTTGGGGTTAAGGTTGAGTTTGGGGTTAGGGTTGGGGTTAGGATCAGGCTTGAGGTTGACACGGGAACAGGTCTTGCGGGGTTCCTGCAGGAATGGGAGTGAAATTGAATAGTCAAGTTCTGGACAGGACGGGACAGGATTAAAAGTCCACAGGAACGGGTAGAACAGGAATAATTCATATTTTTGTTTGTTTTAAGCAGTTTTGATAGGACATATTGTTTTGAATGTTTTTCTCCCCTGGCCCTCCTTCCAACTGTAGCACATATCTTTCAGTCTTCACTATTTAGGTCTTTATCAGCTGGCAGGGCAATGAAAAGTAGCTAGCTAAGAGCAAGCTAACAGTTCGCTCTCCCATCTCATCTCTAGAGCAGCCCAAAACGGAGCCGTTGCTATGGAAACTCACACATGCAGCAGAGTGCAGGTAGGGGGGCAGGCAGAGACAAGCAGCTAATGGAGAAGGTATTTCTGGAGTGGAGTGATTTTTATCAGGACAGGACAGAAAAGTTGTTGGTTTATAGAATTGTTGCAGGATTGGGGCAGTACGAGAAAGATTTTACAGGACAAGACGGGACAGAAATACATTTTCACTCCTGTGTCAACCTGTAGTTGAGGCTATGGTTAGGTTGAACTGGGGCAGGGACATGAAGCTAGGGTTAGGGTTGAACCGGGACCTGGACATGAAGCTAGGGTTAGGGTTGAACCGGGACATGGACATGAAGCTAGGGTTAGGGTTGAACCGGGACATGGACATGAATCTATGGTTAGGGTTGAACCAGGATATGGACATGGAGCTAGGGTTAGAGTTGAACCGGGACATGGACATGAAGCTAGGGTTAGGGTTGACCCGGCAAGTAGCACTATCCCTAATCTTCACCCTAACCCTAGATTGGTACTTACAGTAGTAACACTAACAATAACCATAGCTTCATGTCCACATGTTGGTTAAACCCTAACACTCAACCCTAACTCTAGCCTCAACACTAACCCAAAACGTAGCCCTAACCCTCAACCCTAACCCTAGCCCTAACTACCAGCCCTAACTCTAACCCTAACACTCAACCATAACCCTAACACCCAACCCTAACTCTAGCCTCAACCCTAACCCAAAACTTAGCCCTAACCCTCAACCCTAACCCTAGCCCTAACAACCAGCCCTAACTCTATCCCTAACACTCAACCATAACCCTAACACCCAACCCTAACTCTAGTCTCAACCCTAACACTCAACCCTAGCCTTAGCACTCAAGCCTAACCCTCAACCATGACTCTAGCCTCAACCCTAACCC